>NC_066886.1:7996008-8157096 GCF_022985175.1 Labeo rohita | reverse complement strand
ATTTAATGTTAAAGCATGCAGAAATCAGATTCAGAGATTCAGAGCCCTTGTAAAGCTTGACTGTAGGCTGATATGATTATTTATTTTTTATTTATTTTATTTTTGTAAAATATCATTTGCTTGCTGATGATTTGTATATAATTGCACTAGCCTAAGATCATTTTTCTTCTACCTTGCTATGTCGATGTCTTTTTAAGTGATTTGTTTTGTAATAAAATCTTTGAATTGCATTGTGAGTGTTTTTCATGAGGTGTTCAAATGGGTTTTAAAGGTAATTATTGCTGGAAATTAATCCGTATCCACCTTATTTTTCCTGTAAGAGCGGGCATGGCTGTTTTGTAAATTTTATAAGTCTAGCTTCTGCTTTTATCCGCATCCAGCTATTTTTTTAGCTGTACAAAACAGCTTGCAATATTGCAAATTGGTGTGTTTTACCATGCTATTTTAATGTATTATCTTAAATGGGTCATCGGATGCTAAGTTCTCTTTTAAATGTTGTTTGAACATTAATGTGTGTTGGCAGTGTGTGTACAAATCTACCCTATAATGATAAAAATCCATGCAGTGGTTTTATCTGTAAAAATATCTCCTTTTTCAAATCGAGCCATTTTTCAGATGCCTGTCATTGTGGCGTCACACTGACAGAGGCCACTCCCACGATAGTTGATTGACATGAGCGTCTTACCTCAGATCAGTTGTCGTGTAAACATCACAATCGCAAGAATTAAAAGTTTTTATCTTTCAATTATGACTATTTCTTGCAATTATGAGTTTATACCACAATTCTGAGGTAAAAAAAAAAAATTTTTATCTCACAATTGTGAATTTTTATCTTGCAATACTGATTCTATTTCTTGTAATCATGAGTTGTGAGGAAAAAGTAAGAATTGCAAGTTTTTATCTCACAATTCTGAGTTTGTCACAATCGCAAGTCTGAATTACAAGTTTTTATACATCTATTATGACTTTATTTGAAATTGTGAATTTTTCTTAAAAAAAAAATAGAAATTGTGAATTTTTTTTTTATCTGACTCTATTTCTCGTAATCATGAGTTGTGATGAAAAAATGTCAGTTGTGAGAAAAAGTCAGAATCTCGCAGTATATCTGAGTTTATATAATGTGTTTTCATTATCTGAGTGTATATCACAATTCTGAGGGGAAAAATCACAAAGTGCGAGAAATAAAGTCAGAATTGCGAGACACAAAATGAAAAATAGAAACAGACATATCTAGTCTAAAATGTGACCCTGGACCACAAAACCAGTCTTATGTTGCACGGGTATATTTGTAGCAAGAGACAAAAATACATTGGATGGGTCAAATTTATCGATTTTTTTTTTTTTTTTGCCAAAAATCATTGGGATATTAAATAAAGATCATGTTCCATGAAGATATTTTGTAAATTTCCTACCATAAATATATCAAACTTAATTTTTGATTAGTAATATGCATTGCTGTGAACTTCATTTGGACAACTTTAAGGTGATTTTTTCAATACTTTGATTTTTTTTTTTTTGCATCATCAGATTCCAGATTTTCAAGTAGTTGTATCTTGTCCTAATATTGTCCTATCCTAACAAACCATGCATCAATGGAAAGCTTATTTATTCAACTTTCAACTTACAAATGATGTATAAATCTTTCGAGAAGTTTACACTTATGACTGGTTTTGTGGTCCAGGGTCACAAATAGACTTGGTATCATAATAGTCTTGGAAATCTTAGTTAAAACTTGGGATGTTTGTCTTTTTTGTTCTTCATCCACTTTATTCAATGCAGAAGTAAGCTTATGAGCGAGACTTCCGGTTCATTAGTCACTATTTGGAAATAATGAGAAGAATAACAACGTGCATTAAACGGTAAAACTGTTAGAACTACAAATCAGGGTGTTCATAATTAAGATAATACATTTAAAATATAGCTGCAAGCAGCGATGACGGGCCCTCGCCGCCAGCGCATCCACAACCGCGGTGCCATCAGAAAAAATGGTGCCCAGCGGGCACATGCATTGACAGTAACCCTGTGCCAGTTTGGATTGAAGTGTTACAGCAATGAAAGGGTTAAAAGCAAAATTCTTTTAAATCATTCTGACAGACTGAGAATGAGCTGAAAAAGATTCCTTATCCTATGAGGTCATCTTGTGTTCATCCTTGGTATTACAGTCTTCATCTGCTAGTTTACAAGTGTGATATTTTAAATGTTTTTGCAGTCTCTAAAAATATGATAAACATATTTCCTAAGAATGACTTGTTTTTCATATGTAAAAAGTTGTGAAGAGTTAGGACAATGCACTCTGTCTCTGTCTCTCTCTCTCTCACACACATAACCACCCAGGCACAAAGTCAACACAGACACTTACCAGCAAAAGCCCATCCCCCGACACAGAGGTAGAGTGAGATCAGATGTTGAATAGTTTTTTAATTTTCTTTTTTTGTAGCCTATTTTATATCGATGGAATTAAGCATTTATTTCTCAGAATGACTAGTTCTATGTATATAAAATTTTTAAAGGGTTTGGATTCTGCATTTTAAAATTACGGTTGTGTTTTTTACTGCTACTTTAAAAAAATCACCATAAATCAACCGTTTGGGATATCCCAAATCCGCTCGCAATTTAACATCTTCAGTATGTTGGCATCATGTTGACAAAGTTTTGACTTATTCCTGCTTGGAGGAGTATGAATTTGTTTATAGCCTGATTTTTCCAAAAATCCACATTCAAATCAAAATAGCTGACTTCCTGTTGGTCGCAGCTAATGGGTGTAAATTAGAAAGTTGTCCAGCTTGATGAGACTAATATACATACCTAGTTTGGTGTCTGTAGCTAAAACTAACCCCCCAACTTTTGACAAAAAGGTGGCGCTATAGAGCGCCTCCTCCACGCCCATTTATGAGCCTTTGCCAGTGTCTAACTATCATTAATACTGATGTGTGTCTTGAGTTTCATGACAATCTAAGCTTATTAAGTGCCCCAAAAACACAGGAAACAAATGTTAAAGTTTTACATGTTGTCATGGCAACAGCATTTAATGCATCATCAATCCCTTTACAGATTGTCATCGGCTGTGTTTTGACATTATTCTGATGAAGTTTGAAGCAAATCGAGTAAAATTAAGAGGCTGATTTAAAAGCATTTTGAAAACGACACACTTCCTGCTGCCATTTGGTGGCGCTATAACTTTGACTCTCAATAGTCACATCTATGTGATCGGCATCATACAACAAACAAACCGCTTAAGTTTCATCAGAATCAGACAATGTGTGCAATAGTTATTAGCCATTTCCTGTTTCTCATTTCTCGCCATAATTTCGTCGCCGCGCCACGGCCAAACCGTTCGAGATATCAAAAATCCCTCCGCAATTTAGCATCCCCAATGTCTTGAGGTCATGCTGACCGAGTTTGGTGTCCGTCAGAATAAAGGCCTCCGAGGAGTATATCAAATTCCAGAGCATGCGCTTTTTAAACAGCCCTGAATAACTCACTTCCTGTTGGGATTAGCCAATGACATATATAGAGCGCGTGAGTTGTTCGGCTCTGTGAGATCTACATGTGTACCGAGTTTCATATGTATACGCGCATGTATTCCCAAAATCAAGTTTTGGGAAGGTGTTCCAGGGGGCGCTGTAGAGCCCCTGTGCCACGCCCAGGTCCCAGCCTTTGTGGCGTCCTAATGACCGCAGATTCCAATGTGTGTGCCAATTTTCAAGAGTTTTTGAGCACGCTAAGGCCCCCAAAAACCCCTGAATAGTCGAAAAATAATAATAATAATAAAATAAATAATAATAATAATCCTTAGGGGATCAATAGGGCCTTCGCCCTTTTAGGGCTCGGGCCCTAATAATATGGTAAGACACACCAATTTGCAATATCAAGCAACAGAACAGCTGTTCGTACAGCTAAATAGTTTTAACCTCAGAACAGAATAGAGAAAAATCAGGCTGTCATTCTAAATGTGTAGATATGAAATTTGTCAAACAAGCACAATCTTTTAACAGCATTGTCCAAAAGCATAGAACAGAAACAACAATTCTCTCTCTCTCTCTGTCTTTCAATTAAATTATTAAAAAAATTAAAAATAAGTAATGAAATCCCATTCTAGAATGGCACATCCTGCCACATCCCATAGTTTTACTGTCGTAGCAACTAGCAACTGCGTTTTATCCGGTTGCTATGGTGACCCATTGACTAGTTTAATTACGTTTCAGGCGGCAGAGGGAGCCAAACACCATCAGTTTCGCTTTCGTTTCCGTTTAAATGTTCTAAATCTTCGGCCGAAGCTAAGAAGTGGTGAAAACCACTGTTGTTGACGGCATCTGCGAAAATGAATATCGTCTCCAGACACATATTTTACTTTCTCTGCAAAAACGACGGCTGTTCGGACTACGGTAAAGTCGAGAAGGATTTACGGCAGAGTTTTACGGTGGCGGATCAGGTTTTGTCTCAGGTGCTCGATGATCACCAGAGGTTTGTTATAGTTCGGGATGAAGACTCGAATCCCAAAAGCCCCATACCAGATGCTGACAGCCTGATCTTAGCCAAAACCTCACTGCGACTGTGTAAACATGACAGATGTCCCGGGTGTGAGGACCTGCACATATGCAGGTACTTTGTGTGTGGAAATTGCAGGTTTGGGTAAGTAAACATTGAGTTATAGCTTAGGGCACTTTTTACAAATAATATGGAAGGTTATCATTAGCATTTAATTAAAGACAAGGTATTGGAAGCCTTTTTCAACATATTTTCCAACTGTCTAGCTTTTGTGTTTTTGTGTTAGTACTAGGCCTAGTACTAGGTTTATTTACTAGGAAGTGATTCAATAGCAACTGGTAGCTTTAATTTAACTAGTGTAATATTACCACTGTTCCAAGTGAAAACTAATTACTGTTTGTTATGACATTATGGCAAATTTTGTCATTGAAATATATGCATTCCAGTTGTTGCTGGTAACTATTACTGTCATTCATTTAGACACTAGTACTTTAGGTGTTAGTAACATTTAGTCTTACTAGCAAGACATTAAATTAAACTATAAGCAGCCATTTGATTAGTTGATTAGTTATTACAAATCATAAGTAAAAAGGCAATAGCAGCTAGTTTGATGAGAAACACTTGTCTCAATGCTTATCTAATAAATATGTACTAATGTTTATTTTAAGAACCAGTAATGTCAGAATAGATGACAGCAATAATTGTAATACTGTGTACATACTAAATATATTCAGTTAATAATTAACAATAATATGTACACAGGAAAATAATGAACAGTTTTTGCTTAGTAGGGCACAGTTACAGCTTGTTTGGAAATGAACTACATTTGATATTTATATGGATATTTCTATGTTTCTTTACAATTTCACATCATATGTGACCCTGGACCACAAAAGAAGTCTTAAGGGTCAATTTTTTAAAATTGAGATCTATACATCATCTGAAAAAATAGGCTTTCTATTGATTTATGGTTTGTTAGCATAGGACAATATTTGGCAGAGATACAACTATTTAAAAATCTGAAATTTTTAAATTTAAGGGTGAAAAAAATCAAAATATTGAGAAAATCGCCTTTTCAGTGGCCCAATGCATATTACTAATAAAGTTTTGATATATTTATGGTAGGAAATTGACAAAATATCTTCGTGAAACATGATCTTTACGTAATATCCTAACGATTTTTGGCATAAAAGAAAAATCGATAATCTTGAGCCATACAATGTATTGTTGGCTGTTGCTACAACTATGCTACAAACCTGTGATACTTATGTCTGGTTTTGTGGTCCAGGGTGACAAATAAATGCATTTAATTTTCCTTATTTGTCCTTCCCAGGGCAAAATGCAAAAACTCCCATGACCAACGTTCAGCATATAATTATGACCTCCTGATGAAACATGATCTTCATGGCCTTGCGTGTGGAGAGTTGTTTCAACTCCTGCTTCAAAACGACCCCTCGTTACTCCCGGAGGTACATATCCGTTAAACAGGTTTGCTAGTCATCTCAAAATTCATTCAGATGACTCTTGGAAAGTCATGTCAGACTCTCCACGGCATTTGAAGCTGACTTTAAAACATCTAGATTGTATAAACATTAACTTTTCACCCACAAAGGCATTTCTCACTCTGCATAAAAAGGGAAGTTATTGCAAAAGACTGTTGTTTAACCATTTCTGCATCCTGTGTCCATTATTTAAATTTTTAAAGAAATAGTTCACCCCTAATTGAAAATTTGCTGAACATTTACCCACGCTGTTGTTTCTTTATCAGAACAGATTTGGAGAACTTTAGCATTACATCACTTGCTCATCAATGGATCCTCTGTAGTGACTGGGTGCTGTCAGAATGAGAGTCCAAACAGCTGATAAAAACATGCACTCTCATTCTGACGGCACCCATTCACTGCAAAGGATTCTATGGTGAGCAAGTGATGTAATGCCTCTTGTAACGTGCAATGTAATATGTAAATTGACTTCTTACTTTTTGTGATGTGTCTGATGTCTAGGTGTGCGCCCACTACAACAAGGGAAATGGCGAATATGGCAGTTGCAAATATAAGACAACCTGTACCAACCTCCACCTCTGCCTGCACTTCCTTCAGGAGGACTGTAAGTTTGGAGCAGCTTGCAAAAGGGCCCACAGCTTTGATGCAAATGCTCAGAAGATCCTGAATGCCCGAGGGCTCAGTCCGGAAAACATGCGCAAACTCCTCAGGCTTTACAAGAACAAGTTACTGATTGCTTCTTCAGCTTTCAAGAAGCGTGAGACAGGTGAATAAAAGAAAATGAGCTACTGATTCTGTTTGTTTTGTCATTTAGCACACATTATTTTGCACTGAACAAAATAGCTGTAACTTCTCCATATCTCATTTCATTCTGTTTTGTGTCTGGACAGTAACCCTTCCAGCAGTGAAAGGACGCACCAGACACAAATCCGGTAGTTCTGTCAGTGAAGCGGATCACAATGAAATCTGTCTCTTTTTTATACGCACTGGATGTAGTTTCAAAGGTGATGTCACTGAATAAGCAAACGCAAACAAGAGGTTCTCAGCTTTGTGATTCATAATAGAAAATACATTTATGCTGTATTTAAATAAAAATCTTTATTAATTATTATTAATCAACTCACTAACAAAATATATTATGAGCATAATTTAATAGTTGATAGGCTAAAAATACATTATACAAGTTATATTGTGCTTAAAATATGTCCCTCATGCTCACTGTCCTATGTAATGAAAGAATATATATATATATATATACACTACCGTTCAAAAGTTTGGGGTCAGTACATTTTTATTGTTTTTTTTTGTTTTGTTTTTTTTAAGAAATTAATACTTTTATTCACCAAGGATGTATTAAGTTAATAATTAAAAGTTTATTAAAAGTTAAAAATAAATAATTTACATTGTTATAAAATATTTATATTTTGAATAAACACTGTACTTTTTAAACTTGTTATTCATGAAAGAATCCTGAAAAAAAAAAATCACAGGTTCCAAAAAATATTTGTCAGCACAACTGTTGATATTATCCAACATTGATCATTCTAATAATAAATCCACATATTAGAATGATTTCTGAAGGATCATGTGACACTTAAGACTGGAGTAACAGCTGATAAAAATTCAGCTTTTCATCACAGGAATAAATTCTATTTTAAAGTATGTTAAAATAAAAAACATTATTTTATATTGTAAAAACATTTTGCAATATTACTGTTTTTTTTCTATATTTTTAATCAAATAAATGCAGCCTTGATGAGCATAAGAGACTTGTTTAAAGACTATTACAAGTCTTACTGACCCCAAACTTTTGAGCGGTAGTGTATATATATATATATATATATATATATATATATATAATTTTTTGGTTATTTTTGGGAAGTTTGGGATCAGTAAGATTTGTAATTTTTTTTAAAGAAGCCTTTTCTGCTCATCAAGGCTGCATTTATTTGATTAAAAATACAGAAAAAACAGTAATATTGTGAAATATTATTGCAATTTAAAATAGAGTTTTCTTATTTAAATATACTGTAAAATAGAATTTATTCCTGTGATGCAAAGCTGAATTTTCAGCATCTTTACTTCAGTCTTCAGTGTCACATGATCCTTCAGAAATCATTCTAATATGCTGATATATTATCAATGTTGTAAACATTTGGGCTGCTTAATATTTGTTTGGAACCTGTAATACATTTTTAAGCATTATTTGATGAATAAAAAAATTAAAAGAACAGCATTTATTTAAAATAGAAATCTAAAAATAGTAAATGTTTATTTATTTATATTTTTTAAGAAATTAATACTTTAATTCAGCAAGGATGTGTTAAATTGATAAAAGTGATAGTAAATACTTTTATTGTTACAAAAGATTTCTATTTTTACTCAAAGGTTCCAAAAAAATAAAATATTAGGCAGCACAACTGTTTCAAACATTGATCATTCTAATAATAAATAAGCATATTAAAATGATTTCTGAAGGATCGTGTGACACTGAAAACTGGAGTAAATGACGCTGCGAATTCAGCTTTGCATCACAGGAATAAATAATATTTTAAAGTATATTAAAATAGGAAACCATTATTTTAAATTGTAATAATAATTCACAATGTTGCTTCAGTTTTTTTTCTGCGTTGTTGACCAAATATATGCAGCTTTACTGTATATATATATATATGAATTGTATACTGTAGCGTGATCGTGGATGGAGGGGTGAACTCATAAGGTGCCACAAATGGTAAATATAAAGAAGTGTCATGAAAATGAACTAAAACTAAAACCATAAAACATTTTTGTGACTTGAAATAAAAAACAATTCAACATAAATAGTGTCTAAGGCAAATAAAACTAATAAAAATTTAATAAAAACTATGTAGACATAAGAAAAAGTTAATTTTTTTTACTAAAATCTTAAGGTTAAAATATAAAATCTAATTCAATAGATTAATAAGCCTACAATACTATATCAGTTACACTAAAATAACACTGCAGCAGCTAATTCTGAAATACGTTTTCTAAAAATGCCACCAAAAATGCTTGAGAACCCCTTTAGGTTAAGCAAGAAATATTTGATTAAGTGCATTTTCTTTACCTTCCCATTATTTATGTTCCTCTAGACAAGTGTGCCCGTTTTCACCACCATCTACCCTATAAATGGCAGATATTACAGAAGGACGGGGTTACGTGGGGTGACTTGCCGAATGAAGAAGAGATTGAGAAGGCGTACTGCAGCCCAGCTAATGTTTTGTGGTATAAATAGATCTTAAGATGTGTATTTACTGCCATTTTTAATTGGTTTTCTAATAACATTTAAATATTTGCATTAACAAGTAAATTTGAAATGGCCAGTAATTGTACAGTGGTTTGTTTTTGCCTTTTTAACACCTTTTCCCCCCACTTATTGTGTTCTCCATATTGCAGTATTACAGAGAGCAGCACAGGGCATCAGGTAGTGGACTTTATGTCCATGACTTGTGGAGTGTCAGACGTGCGTCGGCTGTCCACAGCATCATCTGTTACTAAACCTCCTCACTTCATTCTGACCACCGAATGGATCTGGTACTGGAGGAATGACAAGGGAGGTTGGACGGAGTATGGCAAAGGGGTCAGTGAGACATTCAACATAATACCTCTTTAAAAAGTCATCTGTGGTGTTACATATAACATTATGTAAAATAGCAATTATTTGTGTCAGTATGCTATACACTACACTACACTGCTGTTTAAAAGTTTTAGGCATCAGTATGATTTTTAATGTTTTTAAAAGGTTTCTTATGCTCAGTAAGGCTATGTTTATTTGATCAAAAATACAGAGAAAAATTGTAATATTGTGAAATATTATTATGATGTAAAATAACATTTTTCTATTGTAATATATATTAAAATCTAATTTATTCCTGTGATCAAAGCTGAATTTTCAGCATCATTACTCCAGTCTTCAGTGTCACATGATACTTTAGAAATCATTCTAATATGCTGATTTATTATCAATGTTGAAAACAGTTGCTGCTTAATATTTTTTTGGAAACTGATACTATTTTTTTTCCGGCTTCATTTTCAAGAACAGCATTTATTTAAAATAAGAAATCTTTTCTAACAATATACACTACTATTCAAAAGTTTGTGGTCAGTAAATGTTATTATTCACCAAGGATGTGTTAAATTGATGAAAAGTGATAGCAAAGACTCATATTGCTAGAAAAGATTTACATATTGAATAAATGCTGCCTTTTTAACTTCATCAAAAAAATACAGAAAAAATAGCACAGGTTCCAAAAAAGATTTGGCAACACAACTTAGGTAATTCTAATAATAAATCAGGATAAATTAGAATGATTTCTGAAGGATCATGTAACACTTAAGACTGGAGTAATGACTGATGAAAATTCAGCTTTGCCTTACAGGAATAAATTACATTTTAAAGTATATTGAAACAGAAACCATTATTTTAAATTGTAATAACGTTTTGCAATTTTACAGTTTTTGTTCTGTATTTTTGATCAAATAAATACAGCCTTAATGAGCACTTCTTTAAAAAACATTGCAAGTCTTACTGATCCCAAACTTTTGAACGGCAGTGTTTTTCACAGGAGTTATTGTTTGAATCTTACAGGAAGATCCTAAACTTGTGGCGTCAGTCACTTCAGAAGATCTCGAGAAACACTACCTGGCTGACAGTGAAAAGGAAATTTCATTCACTTCACAGAATCATCAATACATCCTTAAATTTAAAGGTACTTTTCATTTTTTAATTAGCAGATGAAAAACTTAAATTAACAAAAAAAGTTAAATAATACTAAAATAATAAAATAATGTCAAAAGCATATAAAATTGTGGCTAATCATTTTCAGAGATGTGCCAGCAAAATCCGAAGTTTAAAACTGAAAGAGACATTAGAAGGAGACCACGTTTTATTTCTGCGCAAGATGTCAAGAGCAAAATCAAGGGGTATGTTAATCTGTACTATTAGTCTGTTACGTTCACATATATTAAACGTGATTCATCTATTGTTCAGTGCACTTTAGTGTAATGTTTTTTAATTAGAAGTGAGTCCCCAGACAGCTCAGCGTCTTCTTCTGTGGAAGTTCCACCTTACTGGGACAAAGGAGCTCTTGATAACTTCACTTACAAGGTACATAGTTCAGTCACACATGGAGGTCAAGTAGTTACTAAACACTTTGCAAATCAATTCTGTACTGTACTTAGGGTTATAGATCCAAAGCATCAGGAACCAACAGTAATACATGCCATAAACAATACTGAATTTCTGAAACTAAACCAGTTTGTTTCTTCAGATGGTTCCCCTGCAAAGCTCTTCCAAGGAATACCAAAGGGTGGCTGCAATGTTTCATAGAACTCTGCCCAAAAGCATCATTCTCAGCATTGAAAGAGTGCAAAATCTTTCTCTCTGGAAGGTCTTTCAGTGGTATGTTTTTTCATATTTCACTACTAACAAAACAACAACAACATGACTTGTAGCTTATCTGCACAAGGCCATTACATAAAGTACTTCAGTTATACTGATCTTTGCACTATTGGTAAGTTAGCCTAAAGAATGAAGCCAAATCTTATTTCACTATATAGTCATTTTATTTCACAATAACAATTTATATCATGACATAGTCATGTTTTGTTATTTTATCTTTGTTACTAATAATAAGAACCTAGATGAAAGTAACAAACTAAAGGACAACTGCAATAAAACAAACACACACATGAAATAAATAGGGCCCAACGAAATCTGTTTTGTTTTTTCTAAATCCTATTTTAATTTTTCTAGACTCTATTTTTAATGGTTACATTAAAAAAATATTGATCAAAAAGCCTGTCTAATTAATTGAAATCATAACAGAATTTAACAGCAATTTATTAAAAGTTTTACAAAAAAATATGTTTTCAAGGCCCTATGAAATACTTTTTATTATTTTTATCAAATTCAGTTTTGTTTGTTAATAGTTTCATTACATTTTAATAATCAAAAGCATATCTAATGAGTTTATAACAGATAATTAGATTTGATAAAGAACTTTTTTTGTTTTCCAGAAATACTGTTGTGTATTTACAATTTTTTGGTAAATAAATTCTGGTAAATATTTATTCTGGTAAATATTCCTTAAACATTGTTTTAATGATATTTTTTATATTTTTTATCTTTACATTAAGTAATATATTTCTGACTGTCAAGTTAAACCGAACTTTTATTTTGACGGGTTGCTGTAAAGACCTTTAGGTTTCTGTACTGTTCTGTACTGTATGTGTGTCAGATCTTTTTGATCTTCAAACTAATTATGCTAGAGCTTTTCTCAGAACTAACTTCACTTTTTTACGCCTTTAAATGGGCGTATGGGTGTCTGTTATTAATGCGTCTATTTACTGACCTGTTTAATCCATTATTCCATGTTTTTTCCTAGGCAAAAAGAACAGATGAATGTGAGAAATGGAGGGAGTGCAGTTGACCAGCGTTACCTTTTTCATGGTACGGATGAGTCTCTCATAGCAGCCATTTGTGAGCAAAACTTTGACTGGAGGATCTGTGGAAGTCACGGGACACTTTATGGGAAAGGTATTTACATATATGCATAACAGTATTTAAATATATATATAACAGTTTTTCACCTTGTCTTGTAGCCTACAATAAAGAATTATAATTGAGTGCTTTCCCAAATATTGGGGATTTTTAAATGTGTGTGTTTTTTATTTTTATAATTACAGGCAGCTATTTTGCCAGAGATGCTTCATACTCTGACAGATATGCAAAAACCGGGAACGGCAGGACCAAGAAGATGTTTGTGGCACTGGTGTTGGTGGGAAGCTTCACAAAGGGTAACAATCTTTTAGCTCGTCCTCCACAAAAACCCAACAGCAAAAGCTTTTATGACAGCTGTGTTGATAACGAGGCTAACCCGGCCATTTTTGTTGTGTTTGAGAAATTCCAGATCTATCCTGAGTACATCATTGAATACTCCTAATTTGTATAGTATTGAAATACTTGAGTATATTTCAAAGGTCTCCTTGTCTAATTATATCTTTAGAGTCCAGTTACACAGATGTTTTTATGTTAACGTCACTGAACATAATATCTACAACTCAGCATTTCGTAATGGATAAGTGTTTTATCATAACTAATTTTAATAGTAAGTCCTCTGTGGCACAATCCACTGTAGTAAAAATGAAAAACTGGTAAATACAAAATGTTACGTAGAGGTCTTTATGTATAAGGTGCAATGATTGCATGTGCTTGTTGGCTAGGGCCCTAAAAAAAAGTAAAAAAAACCCCCCAAAAAAACCAGTATTGTTTAAATAATACCTAATCAATGGTATAGCCTAAAGCTCTTCACTAACTATCAATCAATATATAATTCAATTTTATTGCAGTAGATTTTGAAGCACATGAAAAGGATTTAGTTGTCAATTTCGATTTTTATGTCATTCATGTTTAATGTATTTTAATGTTAAATGATGTGGATGGAATTAAAAACACTCATACTGTTACCTACTATTTCTGTTATATTTTAATATGGTTTAAAAACCTTTTTTTTTTTTGTAAATGTGATTTTTTTAAAAATACTTCTAAAAAATATTAAATTAAATACTGAATTAGCCAATTTTAAAAAATTAACAAAACAAAACAAAAAAATGCTACTTCTCTCATTAATGTGTTAAGAAAAACCAGGGTGGATGTCTGCAACTTAAATATCAGTCGACCTCTTTGTCACACAAAGTTATCGTATGGCTTCAGAGAACCTGAAAATAAAGTGTTAGTATTAACCACTTCTGTGGTGATTCATAAAGACACCTTTTGTGTTTGGGCCAAGTACATAAAAACAAAAGTTCATTTCAGGGTGAACTGTTCCTTTAAATATATCAGTCAGTTGGTATTTGACTTTGAACTTTTGCTTACTCTTTCTACCCATTGCCTTCTTGGACCTTTGGGAAAATGCTGATATGCAACGTACAGCACAGTTATAAACAATACAGTCTGACAGACAATTAGGAACAAACTGCAGCATTTAATATCCAAAACAAAATCGCAGATTAAAAAAAAACAGGCAAGAGGAAACAGGAAATTTACCAGGAAATCACAGATAATAATCTAGTCACTATGACCTCTAGTGGTCAAACAGAGAAGTGAAGTTTTGGAAAACATCTTGTGGTAACTAACCTGTGACTCTTTTCCACTTAGCAGCTTTTTCTGGCCAAGAAATGTCCATTTTTACAGTAAGCTGGTTTTATTCACCCAGACAAGCTCTCAAAGAGTTGTTCTTCTGTTATAATCAAGCCTCTGATATCAAAAAGTTGAGTGCTTGATATCAAATGAAATGTGTAATTGAAGAAAAATACATGTATTCTGACTGATGCACTATTTAAGTCATCTGTACTACTTTTGATTTCAATGCATTTGAAAATGTAGTTCATAAATGGAGTAAACAATCACATTCAACTGGCCACACACTCTGTATACCCAAACCTTAAAAATCACATCATTCTGGGATTTCATTTCAGCTTGTAATATAAACAAGTATGCAAAATAATAGCATAATCATCAAAAGATCAAATATCTTGCTGCCAGTAAGGCAAGACTCCATTTGTTCTGTCAAATCATTTACATCTAAATCAAAATGTATGTATTTACATTTAAAGGGATAGTTCACTCAAAAATGAAAATTCTGTCATTAATTACTCACCCTCATGTCGTTCTAAATCCGTAAGGACACAAATTAAGATATTTTTGATGAAATCAAGAGCTTTCTGACCCTGCACAGACAGCAGCGCAACTGGCATGTTGAAGGCCCAGAAAGGTAGTAAGGACATTGTTAAAAAAGTCCGTGTGACATCAGTGGTTCATCGCAATGTTATGAAGCTACAAGAATACTTTTTGCATGCAGCGAAAACAAAAAACAGAAACAGAAAGCGTCAGATTTCATCAAAAATATCTTAATTTGTGTTCCGAAGATGAACAAAGGTCTCAAGGGTTTGGAACTAACATGAGGATGAGTAATGACAGAATTTTCATTTTTGGGTCAGCTTTCTCTTTAAAGGACTTATCATTAGTGTCAGTAAAAAAATTAATGTGCATTTGTGCTGTTAATCATCTCTAGGTGTTTTTCTTTTTAAAAGGTGAGAAATATAAAGGTAGACAGTGTCACTAGATTGACATCCACAGTATGTACTAGAACAGCTGTTGTGTTTACCATGTGATACTTTCCTCATATCTGTGCCTTATTTGTGACAGATGATTCCAAAATAAGAGTTTAAATTTTAGATCCATTCTAAATAATCTGATTAGAACTGATTAGAATCAAACCGTCAAAACTGACACCTAACACCATTAAGACTCATCCTCGAAATTCTCCCTTTTGGTGATTTTGACCAAAATACCATTCTTGGGTCCGAGGGTGGTGTGTGATTTCAACTCCAGAGGAACCTGTGTGACATAAAGGAAAAAATGTAGACTGTACATCTGTTTTGTACGTCAGGAAAACAGAATCTTCACGCATACTAAAGCTGCAGTTTTTCAGCATAACAGTAACAAACCTCAGTGTCCTCGCAGGCCACGACATTAAACCTCCTAAATATGTGAAGCAGAGCCATTTTAATCTCCAGCTGGGCCAATCTCATGCCCACACAGCTGCGTGGCCCCGCTCCAAACGGCAGATACACAAACGGGTGCCGGCTGGCCTTGGCTTCTGGAGTGAACCTGAGACAAATACAGAGATCATTGTGAACACATCACACAGGAAGAACGCAAACAAAATGAAAAAAGATCTGTTTACAGCTTGTTTTCTTTGCACCCAAAAAGTGTCCTTACTACCTTTCTAGGCCGTTTGAACGTTTGCGTTGCTGTCTATGCAGGGTCAGATAGCTTTCGGATTTTATCGAAAACATCTTAATTTGTGTTCTGAAGATGAACGAAGGTCTAAAAAAAAGGTTTATATTTGGGTGAACTAACCTGTCCGGGATGAATTTCTCAGGTTCAGTCCAGTGCTCTGGGTCATAGTGAAGGAAACCTGCAGGTATTTCGAGAGACGATCCTTTAGGCAAAAGCTGACCATTCACCACAGTGTCTTGATCAACATCTCGTGCAACCCTGTGAAAAAAATAAACAAAACCCACGTGATATTCAAGACTCACTCTGGGAAAAAGTTGCAATGCAGACCAACGCCTTTCCAAGTTATTAATATGCTTGCATGTGATTGAACCGGTTATGAAGTAATAGCTGTTATACCTGAATGCAGGTGGGTAGAGTCTGAGCGACTCACATATGACCATGTCTAAATACTTCAGCTCTTGGACATTGTTGTAATCCGCAGTCTCCTGAAATAGGGAATCAAACATGTTAAAACACAGATCCTGCACTAAAATATCTCTACAGTTACCAAATATGGCCAGTAGGTGGTAGCACAGCAGCATTAATTTCAGGTTTACGGCACAATCCATTCTTCTCAACATAAAATGGCTTTTAAAACAACGAAAACATACGATATTTGTTTTCTTTGTGATCAATAGTTTTGTCTTTTAAAAATGAGCAGATCGCAAATGTGACCCTGGACCACAAAACCAGTCTTAAGTAGCACTGGTATATTTGTAGCAATAGCCAAAAATACACTGTATATCAATTTACGGTAAATTTAACAATTCTTGATTAATATGCATTGCTAAGAACTTCATTTGGACAACTTTAAAGGTGATTTTCTCAATATTTAGATTTTTTTGCACCCTCAGATTCCTGATTTTCAAACAGTTGTATTTTGGCCAAATATTGTCCTATCCTAACAATGGAAATTTTATTTATTCAGCTTTCAGATTATATATATATACATACACAAAAAAGCCTTTGTCTGAACTGAAATGGAAGCAGACGCAGCCCAGCAGGCAGTGCTAAGCAGTCTATCACCGCATTGCTCTGTGAAAATAGGGGTCAGGCGGTGAGCAAGCACCCGTACGGTTCTGCCCACATCCTCTGCCTCCGAGGCCCCCAGACATGCAATGTGGGCATTATAAATGACTAGCTGCTCTCAAGTCACTCTGTTCCACCAGTAAAAGCATCCGTTGCACAGATGAGAGGATGCAGCGGGGCGAGAAAAGGGGCAGATTCTGGCACGCTGGATACATCCTTTACAGGCGCCCGCCCTCCCTATTGTCTGGCTACACTGTCAGCTCTCGTCGAGCGTCATTGTGGTTCCAGTGTAGAGTGACATGGCAGTGATGAAAAACTGTGAGGGGCAGCACTTTGTCTTGCTGCAGCAGATGAGGTGGTTTGGATGGTGTAGTATGCGATGTTCTTTGACAGCAGACTCGCTATGGTTCTTTTAGATTTAAGACTGTTAAGACTTGTAAGGGTTGTTTCCAACAGAAAGTGTTTTTGTGCTCAAATGCAATGCTTTTAATTGTTTTTCTATTTGGACAAGCACTAGACAAGTCTTTGACTGTTCTGTCGTGTCTAAATCATTCAAGAAGTTCAGCTTTTAAAAACTCCTCAGAAGATCAGGGTTGCCAGGTTTTCACGACAAAACCCACCCAATTGCTACTCAAAACCAGGGTAAAAATTGTGTTCCGAGGGTTAAAATACACATTTTTTGGCAGGGTTCCCCTGGTAAAATTTACATTGTAGGGGGTAAGCATTATGTTATTGGGGTTGCTTCAAACAAACAACCCACTGCAACAGTGTTAAAGTAGCCCAGCTCTGTGGAAACCCACAGATTTGGCAACACTGCACAAGGCACTGTCCTCTTTTGCATTTCGCTGCGCTTAACCTTATGTTTTTTTAACGTATAAATGTGTCTTAAGGTGTGGCCACATTTACAGATAATTGCAGCTAAATTTCACAAGCAAAATATATCAGAAGTTTCAAGTGAAGCTGATATGTTCCCAACCTAGATTTTGCTTGTTTGAGCTAGTTGAGAGAAAAGAGCACATGCGCATTTAAAGTAAAATTTAAAAAAAAAAAAAGTGAAATCTAATACTTTTTAAGATTTCGGATTTTATTTGTGTTTGAGTTCTGACCAACTACACTATTGAGAATAGACAACAGATATTTTTTGCTTGTTAAATTTCAATATTGTCACCTAAATAAATTAAATTCAACGTCCTCTATATAAATTTTCCACAGTAACCATATTTTGCACGTAATTACCATAATTTATTGTGGTAATGTGGGTTTTAAAAGTCATTTTAAATGTGACCCTGGACCACAAAACCAGTCATAAGGGTAACTGTTTAGAAACAGAATTATACATCATCTGAAATAAATAAATAAGCTTTCCACTGATGTATGGTTTGTTAGGATAGGACAATATTTGGCTGAGATGCAACTATCTGAAAATCTGGAATCCGAGCGTGCAGAAACATCAAAATATTGAAAAAAAATCACCTTTAAAGTTGAAGTTCTTAGCAATGCAAATTACTTAAATTTTGATACATTTATGGGAGGAAATTTTCAAAATATCTTCATGGAACATAATCTTTACTTAATATCCAATTGATTTTTGGCGTAAAAGTAAAATAGATCATTTTGACCCATACAATGTATATTTGGCTATTGCTACAAATATACCTGTGCAACTTAAGACTGGTTTTGTGTTCCAGGGTCACAAATGCCAAGTTTCTGAAAGTTTCTTCTACTGAGTTCAAAGTCACTGCATGCTATTATAATATTGTGCAGTTAAAATCTCCAGATATGACCAAGGTCCCTCCTTAAATGTACATTAACAGGGTTGTTTTGCTCAGTTTATGGTTGTAAAGCAAACAGCATACAGTATCTCTCTATAACAACCTGCATGCTTTAAGGTAACTGAAGCACAAACTGGAAGGTATGATAAATATAAACAACACTAACAATGATGTTTGCCTTCGCAAGCACTACTAACAACTGACTTAACAAGGTGACCATGGAGATTTTTTGTACTGCATTTCTAACATATTTACTCCACTTCTGCCCAAAATGACAACATGATCAATATTTACCTTTCTATGCCGTTTGCTTCAGTATAAAAGATGCTTTTTTGGATTCTGTTGGCACAGCTCTGTTATTTCAATCATTTCTTGGAAAGAATGTGAACTATTCACCGTATCGCTTTAGAAAGGACAGACCCTCTGTTTATTCTGACTCGCAGCCTCAAGTATAACTAAATTTAACTGCGCTGAATGCACACTGATGCCTCTAAAATCACAAAGCAAGGTCAGACGGCCCTGTAGACAGGCTAGCCAATTTTTCATGTCTCGGTTGAGTCTCTTTTTCCATTCTTCTTTATGCTTTCATCAAACAAACAAACAAAAGCCCAGTGCTAAGATTGATGTCTATGATAGATTGTGCACTAGCTTCCTGTATGAGCCTGAATGCTGCTTTATTAACAACTGAGGCAATTTTGGTCTGAAGTGGCTCAAGAAGAGCTCAGACGAACCCAATACAAATGAAAGAATACGTCAGACAGGCTAAAATGGGCCCGCTTTTATCTTTCGAGGATATATTTCTGGTTTAATAAGTGTGCTAAACCATGTTTGTGGACCAACACTTACAACATATAGCTTATGAGCTACTGGTGAAGAAACAAGGTATTCTGGGACCAAAA
The DNA here is from genome assembly GCF_022985175.1 of Labeo rohita. Lineage (NCBI taxonomy): Eukaryota > Metazoa > Chordata > Actinopteri > Cypriniformes > Cyprinidae > Labeo > Labeo rohita. The sequence continues at coordinate 8,137,541 of NC_066886.1, read as the reverse complement.
GCAACTTCAATCCTTGTCTAAATACGTTTACGGCCCCCTCGCCCTCAAACACGTTGATTATTGGCCCTCTTTAGAGTTCAAGATGTGCTTCAGATGTTACCGTGTTTCTAAATTCACAACAGACGCGTTCTGAATTTAATTGCATATTTGCTTGTTCTTATATGGCGACAACAAACACGTTCTGCTATGCAAGTAACCTAATGCATTCTCATTAAGTATATAAAAAAATCACTTAAAAAGTAACAGAACGTATCATTAAAATCCAAAGGGCCGTACCGTTGGAATTAATAAAACAAGAAACGCGGTCTCCGTGGAAATGCTTTGACCTAAAAATACTCAAACGTTTCCTTCAAATTCATTTCGAGAGAGACAAAAAAAGCCTTGCCGTGTTCAAAGGAGCACCCTGCTAAAACAACTCATTTCCCTGCATATTTCTGTGCCCCTTGGTATTAATATCAGCCTCTTTTCAGCAAATGAGATTCATTTCTCTTGCGTGAGTGTGTGTGAAGTGTTCGCAGGCCTTGGAGCACAAGCAGCCTGCCTCTTCACGTCTGCCCGTCTCCCTTATTTATGCTTCTGCCTTCATGCACGTCACAGAGGAGACAGGCAATCAATCAGTTCTTGAATTTTAGACATTTAACCTCCTGTTTACAGATAGCCGCCCATGATATGTGTATATGAGGATGTGATAGGAATTTTTTTGTATAGCTGGATGAGAATATAGCCGACGTTACATCTGTGGTCATTGCCATCCAAGATGTTCATATCTTTCTTTCTTCAGTTGAAAATAAATTAAGATTTTTGAGGAAAACATTCCAGGATTTTTCTACATATAGTGGTCTTAAATGGTGGCCAATGGGTTGAAGGTCCAAATTGCAGTTTCACTGCAGCTTCAAAGCGCTCGAGTCAAAAGTTTTGAAGTTGGAGGAGAAAATGAGATGGAGTTTTTATGGCCTATCCTACCTCTTTTAACCGCAAGATGAGCATTTGTGGTTAATATATATATATATATATATATATATATATATATAGATTTTATTATTTTTTTTAGAAAATGACCAATCGTTTTGTTCGACAAGACCCTTTTTCTTCAGCTGGGATCATGTAGAGCTCTTTGAAGCTTAATTGAAACTGCAGTTTGGACCTTTAACCTATTGATCCCCACTGAATCCACTATATGGAGAAAAATCCTGGAATGTTTTTTTTCAAAAACCTTCATTTCTTTTGGATTGAAAAAAGAAAGATATGAAGTAATTATCGGGAAATTTTTATTCTGGAAGTGGAATCCTTCAAATGTTTTTGCTGTAAGATGCAGATTCGTCCAATGGTAAGCCAATACAGTAATAAAATCTTTAAAAAAGTCCTTAAATACCCTATTATTATCATTATTATCATGAAAAATTACAATATTTATTGTCAAAATACTGTGCAGCACAACTGTTTAACACTGATAATAATAAATGTTTCTTGTGTATCAAACTATTATACTAGAATGATTTCTAAAGGATCATGAAAAGTAATTTAAATTGTAATAATATTTCTGTATTTAAAAACAAAATAACTACAGCCTCGGTGAGCACAAACTGTAAAAAACAAACAAACACAATTTGTTGAGTCAACTTAAAATAATTTGTTACCCTGCAGCCTTAAAATTTTAAGTTCAGTCACCGCAAAAAAATTTAGTCAACTTGAGATGTTAAGTTGTACTAAGTGAAAACTTGGTTTGTTAAAGTTATAAACTGTACTTGTTACCCAGCTGCCTTAAAATTTTAAGTTGAATGAACTTAAATATCTAAGTTGTCACTTACTTAACAACTTAACATTTCAAGTTGACTAACTTTTTTTGAGTTGACTGAACTTAAAATTTTAAGGCAGCCGGGTAACAAATTATTTTAAGTTGAATCAACAAATTGTTTTTCACAGTATAAGGGACTTCTTTTAAATATATTAAACTGTATCATATATTTTATGGTTACATCCTATAGTTATTTCATCTATTCTATAATTTCTTTAGATATCCTTGCTATGTGTGATCTCTTCAAATTCACAAGTTGAAAGCCACTTACATACATTTCTGTACACTCTTAAAAATAAAGGTTCTTTACTGGCATCAATGATTCTGTGAAGAACCTTGAACATCCATGGAAGCTTTCAAATGCAGAAAAGGTTCTTTGTAGTTGAAAAAGGTTCTTTAGATTTTTAAAATGTTCTTTAAAACGGTTCTTTTAGGAACTGTTCACTGAAAGGTTCTTTGGGGAACCAAAAATGGGTTTGGGTATGGCCTCACTGCAAAAACACCCTTTTGGAACCTTTATTTTTAAGAGTGTATATCTCTTTTCCATTTTAGGCCCTTTGTAAATGTACTCCTCCAGTTCTATGGAAAAATACAGGTTGAATGTTGCACCCGGGTTGGGAACGTCTAATGTAGCTCCTTATCTCGCCCATCCCTCAAGGTTTCCACAGAAAGAGCTATTTATTGTTATTGATAGTGATGGAGGCATGCGTGTTCAGACAGGAGATGCTCAAGGGTGTTGTTACTGCATAAACACAATGAGTCTCATCTTGCATTGTCTTCTGATAGCGTGGAACAGGTGCAGATAGGCTGGAAAACCTATCGTGTTTCTAAAACCAAAGATACTTGTGCATTATATCAGTAAATCTTAATGGCACATTCCAGACCAAAAATAGAACAGCAGCCATTTTGTGAATCATAATCTTCATTCCGAGTCTGGATAATGGCTTTTAATTTTCTGGCTTTCTCAAAAAGATTCATTAATTTCAGAAAACTGTGCGTTTATAACAAAAATAGTGTTTTTTTGTTCAACAAAATTAAGTTTTTGGCCATTTAGAATCGTTAAGCTCATGAAAATCAACACCTCTGGTTTCTTTCAAGCCTGGAAATCAGCCCCCCGCAGTGACTATTTCCTTGGCCAAATGGTTAATTAGGGAAGCTAATTGCAGGGAGTGTCAAAGACATTGATTGTGCTCTTATCAACTGGAGACAGCCTATGTCAGAAGACTGCGGGCCGGCTGTATGAATGATACAGTCCTGGCCGATGCCTGAACTGCAGAATGAAGGACAAACAATGGGCGAACTAATTAAAAATGCCTAATTAAAATCACCTGAGCAGAAAATCAATACTTTGTCATGGTCTGAATAGTTGACAGAGGAGAATTTGTCCCAGCTCCAATCACAAGGCCTCTGCAGGCATGGAAAAGTCAGAAAATTAGACTATTTCGCCTGACACATTGACGCATTTCTGAGTGAAACTGAAGATTCAACTGGGAAAACAATAGACTTTATATTCTGGGTTTGAGTTGTGAATTTTATGTGGAGGACTGGTCTTCTTCTGAAACACCACCGGCACCCAATTTTTAGGAGACTGTTTCACCAGAATGTGGAGAATGGAGGTCAAGTTCATCCTTGAGAACATTTCAACGTTTCCCAAAGGTAAAGACTTCTTTGCTACTGTATTATACAACAGATAGTCATGGTCATAGAACTTTAACAAACAGCCCAATATGCAGTTTCATAATAACTTATTTTCGGCTCTTCAGTCATCAGAGCTCGGTAAACACTGGTCACCGATTTGGAGACGTAACTTTAATATCCTGGAGTTGTCAAAAGGTACCGGGTTTGGTACTTTCCGTACTTAAATTTTAAAAACGTCCATTTCCCACTCACGTTTGAGTGCTGTTGAGCCAATTTTTAAACATCGTTGATTGGCCAAAGTGTTCACGCGCTCAACAGACATGACCGTGATTGGCTACAGTGATAAGCGCTTCATACTCCTTGCCGAGCGCTCACACATAAGCACAAGGGGAATGTTTGAAAGCCACGTCTGTCAGTGGACGTTTTTAAAATTTCAGTACCGAAAGTATCGAACCCGGTATCTTTTGACAACCCTACATCATGTTTTCAGGCAAGCTGAAGTTTGATTTTTGACTTTACAAAGTGGTGATATACACAGTACACTACCAGTCAAAAGTTTTTGAACAGTAAGGTTTTTAATGTTTTTTAAAGAAGTCTCTTCTGCTCACCAAGTACAGCAAAAAAGGAAATTTTTGAAATATTTTTACTATTTAAAATAACTCTGTTCTATTTGAATATATTTTAAAATGTAATTTATTCCTGTGATTTCAAAGCTGAATTTTTAGCATCATTACTCTAGTCACATGATCCTTCAGAAATCATTCTAATCTGATTTTCTGCTCAAAAAACATTTATTATTATTACGTTGAAAACAGCTGAGTATAATTTTTTCAGGATTCTTTGATGAATAGAAAGTTTGAAAGAACAGCATTTATCTGAAATGAAGATGTGTAAAATTATACATGTTTTTATCATCACTTTTGATTTATTTAAAGCATCCTTGCTCAATGAAAGTATTAATTTCTATCATTTCTTTTCCAAAAATAATTATACCAACTCCAAGCTTTTGAATGGTGTAGTGTATAATGTTACAAATGCTGATCTTTTGATCTTTCTATTCATCAAAGAATCCTGAAAAAAATTACTTGACTGTTTTAAATATTGATAATAATAATAAAAATGTTTCTTGAACAGCAAACCAGCATGTTAGAATGATTTCTGAAGGATCATGGATCACTGAAGGCTGGAGTAATGATGCTGAAAATTTAGCTTTGATCACAGGAATAAATTATATTTTAAAATATATTCAAGTTATTTTAAATAGTGAAAATATTTCTTTTTTTCTTTTCTTTTTTTTTTTTGGGGATCAAATAAATGCATACTTGGTGAGCATTTGGGGGGAAAAACCCACCTTAGGGCTTCTGCAACACAATGGTGGAGGAAACTATAATAAAGCCACAGCAGATGGACTTTTACACAAAAATCTACACAAAACCAACACCCAAATGAAACACATTTTTGCAATAACACTGGCATTGTGGTCTGCGACTCCTGCATCTGATTGGTTCACTTTAAAGAATGAGGTTTCCGTGTGCACTTCCTTTAATAATGCAACAGTTCAAATGGTTTGAACTGTTCCAGCTCAATGTTTAGAGAAGCATTGGGAGAATTCAGACTGAAAATATCCAATCTATAGAAGGGAAAGCTGGGTAGTGGTGCATCTCGGTTTCATCCACAGTGATGAAGGCTGCACCCCAGCCTCCGGCCCCATTACGCTCCCCTCCAGCGCTGCCCATTCGGCTAGGCCGTGAACCCGCCGTGCGTCTCATCCATGTGCCTGATGCTCATTATGTTCTTCACATGGCCCTGCCGTGTGTCTGTGATAGAGCTATTACGGCCCAGCGCGGCCTTTGGGATTTAACACCCCCCACCACCACCACCACAGACCCGGACACCTTTTATTCAATTTGACTCAATGTGCAGGAAAATACAGCCGTAATGGACAATCAAATGACAGGTCATGAGGCTCCCTGCCGCAAAAGCAATTATGAGGGGTTTTTGCCATCATGATTCTGCCAGGGAGTGCAGCTAAAATGCTCATTACGCTGGATGCAAATCCACACGCTTTCGGTCACCTTTGCCTCTGCCAGATAGGAATGTCTACCTTCACTTATTATGCAAGCATTGCAGTCTATTCAATTATTCCACGTTTTTCAGAGAGTACAGATTGTACCTCCATGGTTACTGAGGGTGATGTTGAGGACAGGTCATGATGGTTGACTAGTTGCAATAACCAACATTTTTTTTTTATACTGAGTAAAAAGTAATATATATATATATATATATATATATATATATATATATACACACACATATATATATACTTTTTTTTGTTTTACTTTTTTTTTTATTATATCTGAGGATGTATGTGAAATTTATTATTCACTAGTCATCCACCAACTGACTAGATAAGTAGCAGATTGACTAATTAATCTAAATTTAAAGAAATAAATATTTGTATGTATATATATATATATATATATATATATATATATATATATATATTTGTGTACATATTTCACACACAAAAATATGTACATAAATACCCATGTACACTGTAAAAAAAAAAAAACACAATTTGTTGAGTCAGCTTAAAATAATTTGTTACCCTGCTGCCTTAAAATTTTAAGTTCAGTCAACTAAAACAAGTTTAGTCAACTTGAAATGTTAGGTTGTATTAAGTAACAACTTAGATATCTGTGTTTGCTAAACTTAACAGATGGATAAGTAACCCAGCTGCCTTAAAATTTTAAGTTGATTCAACTCAAATATCTAAGTTGTCACTTAGTATAATTTAACATTTCAAGTTGAATAAACTTTTTTTTAATTGACTGAACTCAAAATTTTAAGGCAGCCAGGTACAAATTATTTTAAGTTGACTCAACAAATTGTTTTTTACAGTGTACTTGTATTTGTATGTGTGTTTGTGTGTGTGTACATATATACAAATATGTGTGTGTGTGTACTTGTTTTTGCTACATTGTGGATATATATATATATGTTTGTATTCGGTTATTTGCGCTTAAAATATATAGTTAAGGTGCTTTTCACACCATCTACCTGTTTTTTAACTCAAGAACATTTAAAATGTAATAGAAATTTGTTCAGCTTGGGTCAGGTGAACTTAAACCAGCTTAATTGTACAAAACTTCCTTAAGACTTATTATTTAAATTGTGAATTAGTACAAATATGTATTTTAGCACATCTCTACATGCTATACAGCTAAGTATATAATGCATGCATGCTGTGTTTGAGTTAAGTCTAACGACGGCAGGTAAATAATGAAGCACATTTTCATTGCCACAGTGTCTGCGTCATTTGCATATCCCCCCGGAGTCCCAGCGAAGGTGGTTCTCAAACAATGGCAAGCATCTGATAGCTGTTGACATTCGACACACGCGTCAGGTTGAGGTGCAGCTGACTGCTGGAGGATTTGTTATGGTTGCTTAAATCAGGCACATTACAAGTCTCCTTCCTCCCTGTCCCAAGGGGCCTTACATATTCTCCGGCCCTTCTACAGTGGCAGCAGTGGTTTGATGACTCCATCTGCTCCATTCCATTACACATGCGGCGGAGATCGAAACGGCCGGCACAAAGACCAAATAACAAACAAGGGAGTCATATCGCTCCTTCCACAGTATCAACATCATAACGACACAATGGAGGCATCTGTTCAGAGGAAACTTAGCAAAAGTGCCTCTTTATTCCACACGATACAATGCTGCTTGATACGAAAACCCTGTTAGGGAACATAGCAAGTGGCCTGATGAAGTGGACCGTGACGGTTTGTGCATGAACGCACATGTTTGTGCATGTGTGTCTGCTTGAAAAGTCATTTGAGACATGTAGAGCACTTGAAAAAGTACAGATGACCTGCTGCCTGTAGGTGGGACTGAAATATCTTGATATGAGGAGTCGGGTTTGACGTATGCAGCCCCACGTACCTCAATCCTTCCCCGCTTATACTGCCCAGGGGAGAGAAGGGAGCGGAAAGTGAAGAACGAGAGAGGGGGAACGTAAAACAAAGAGAAATCTTGATGCTCTCAATTTGCCCTTCCTATTCTGCGTCCAGAGGGGGTGTTTCTGTCTTTCTCTCTGCTCTCTTTAACCTGAAGCACAATAGGAGCGTCAGGCATCACCTCAAGCAGCGGATAGATTGGCTACACACAAATGCACACGTACACACTTGACTCTGCAAATTAATGTCTGGTTTCATCATTTTCTTGGTGAAGTAGCAGTTTATAGAAACTTTAAAGCTGATGTGTGTAACATTTGAATGCTATTCCAGTTTAATTACTGTTAAAAACTATTAAAAGGGTACAACTCTTCAAAAGTGGCTATGTTGTGATGCCTAAAGTGACTTTAGCATTTAAAACAACCGAGTAGCATCTTTGCAGCATTTTAGTTTAGGTTGGTGAGATTTTTGTAATCTGTTGTTGTGCATGCTCACAAAAAATGCCTTTATTTGAATAAAAATACAGTAAAAACAGTAATATTGTGACATATTATTACAACTGAAATAACTGTTCTGTTAATATTATAAAACGTAATTATTTCTGATCAAAGCTGAATTGTCAGCATTAGAGCCACAAGATCCTTCAGAAATCATACTAATATGCTGATTTTGTGCTCACGAAACATTTCTTATAATTATCAATGTTGAAAAACATTATGCTCATTATTACGCATGAAAAAGAACAGCGAACAGAAACATAAATGTCTTTAAATGTCCTTTTTAACAATTTAATGCATACTAATACTATAAAAAAAAATAAAAAAAACAATATATATATTATTTTATTTGTAAAAAATATAAGAAAAATATATATAATATAAGAAATAATAATATAATATAATATAATATAAGAAAAAAGAATATATATATATATATATATATTCTTAAAAATATAAACATCAAAAATAAAATAAAAAATTATATATAATATAAAATATTATATTTATAGTATCTATCGTCATGATAGATTCTGTAAATATATATATATATATATATATACACACACACACACACACACACACACACAAAATTGGCCATAGATAAATAAAAATATTATAAATAATAATAATAATAATTTATTATTATTATTTTTTTTAAATCTATCAATGGCCTATTGATAGATTTTATATGATAATAATAAAATATACATTTTATATATATATATATATATATATATATATATATATATATAATTATTATTATTATTATTATTATTATTATTATTATTATTAAAATAATAATTACTTTTTATGTATACTTTTTATATATCTATATGGCCTATATATAGTGGATTATAATACAAAATATTACAACATATCACGTTTGCACAATTTTTACTGGAAAACAGCTAATTATTCAAAATGGTAAAATAAATAAATACAAATCAAGTGTTCAATTTGACTTTTGACATGACACTATCAAATTCATACACTAGATGGCAGAGTACATAAGTGTCAGAGTATGGCTAAGCTAACTGTGGAAATTTAAAAAAAAAAGAAAAAACACAAAAATACATACACAGACTGCCTTTTTAATTCCTTTACATACTTTTATTGATACTTTACTCAAGCTTTGTCACCTTTTAACTGAGCTTTGAATACTGGGATCATATCCACAGACCATTCATGTCATGTTGTCTCTTAATTTGGCGAAGAATATGATATCAGAACAATTGCACTTACAGCACAAGTCCTTCAAATGCAGTCTAGATAGGCCACTTGTTAGGTTTCGTATCACCTTCAAGCCTGTTTTAGTCTCTATTGTTCTCTTCATGGATCTGTTCATATGACGCACTAAAATGAAAGATAAAAGACAGGACAAACAGAGTAAACTGCGCTAGGAACACAAGCACGCTATTTACGCTCATTCAAATAAGCAGTGTATACATAATTTCCTACGTTCCAAATCCGAGAGGCGAGGCTGTTGCATTAGCAATGAGAGAGCCGAAAGCCACATCAATGGGAACCGACAGATACAGCACTGTGGTTCCGGAAGGATCAAAGGCTGTGTTATTGAATTTAGCGGGGGAGAATCAAGCTCTTTATTCAGGTTGGAGCACTATCAGGGAGGGGAGAGGAGCCCATCACTGCTCTGAATGAGGGAAAGAGCCGCCTGGAGGCCGAGCCTCAGAGGAACGTCACCAATGAATTATTCACAGATAGGAAAGGCTAGCTACCGGCTGCTCTCCATCCCTCTATTTCCTGCTTTTACCCTCTTTCTTTGCTATTTTCCACCGTGTCTCTGTGCAGCATTCTGTATGCAATGTTCTCTTTTACTCATTATTTCCATCTTTGTCACAAGTGCTGAATTGTGTATTATGACGGTGAACCACTAGCACAAGCTCTCTCGATTTTCATTATCTCTTTCCGTCCAACAACACACTCCGCTGACCAGATCATTAAAGGAATAGTTCACACAAAAATTAATTCTGTCATTTCACTCACCCTCATCATGTCTCATACAACAGACTTGACTTTCAAACTTCACAAAAGGCGCAAAAGCGCCATAAAAGTGCTTTAAAAGCCCATATGACTCTTGAACTACAGTATATTCCAAGTCTTATCCAGTCATATTAGCTTGAGATTGATAGATTGAGATTTAAATTGCCTAAATTGTCTATCGTATGACTTCAGAAGACTTGGAATGCAATGCTTTAGTCATATAGATCATTTTTTGGTGCTTTTTTGTCCTTTTTCTACAAATTTTTCTATGGATAAAAATGAAGTCATACAGGTTTTGGATGACATGAGGGTAAGTAACATGCCAAAATGACAATTTTCATTTTTGTGAGTCTTCTATATGTACATTTTTCTTTTATTATTTGTACATGTACATTATCTTTTAATTTTCACTAATCAATAACTTTTACATCAGCAGTTACAGTTGAGGTCAAAAGTTCACATATGCCTTGCAGAATCTGCAAAATGTTAATTATTTTACCAAAAGAAGAGGAATCGTACAAAACGCATGCTATTTTTTATTTAGTGCTGACCTGAATAAGATATTTCACATAAAAGATGTTTATATGTAGTCAACATAAGAAAATAATAGTTGAATTTCTGAAAATGACCCTATTTAAAAGTTTACATGCGCTTCATTCTTAATACTGTGCTGTTACCTGAATAATCCACAGCTGTGTTTTTTGTTTAGTGATGGTTGTTCATGAGTCCCTTGTTTGTCCTGAACAGAAAACTCCTTCAGGTCCCACAAATTCTTAGTTTTTTTTTAGCATTTTTGTGTATTTGAACCCTTTCAAACAATGATTGTATGATTTTGAGATCCATCTTTTCACACTGAGGACAACTGAGGGACTCAGTTGCAACTGTTACAGAAGGTTCAAAGACTCACTGATGCTTCAGGAGGAAAAATGGTGCATTAAGAGCCAGGGGGTGAAAACTTTTGAACTGAATGAATGTGTACATTTTTCTTATTTTGCCTAAATATCTTCTTTTTTTCATTTAGTATTGCCATTCAGAAGCTACAGAAGATACTAACATGTTTCCCAGAAGACAAAATAAATTGATAGTGTATGAATTTACCCTCAAATTCCAAAAGTTTTCACCCCGGCTCTTAATGCATTGTGTTTCCTTCTGGAGCATCAGTGTGTGTTTTTTTTTAAGTTAATCATTTAATTATCCCACTAGGATGCATTCAATTGATAAAGTGACAGTAAAGACATTCATAATGTTACAAAAGATTAATAAGTGCTGTTCTTTTAAACTTTCTATTCGTTCTATTTATTCTTTTATTGTGGGAGAAATCTGTCAGCATTTTCATTTTTACATTTTTACTGAATTTTGATCAAATAAATGCATTTTTTTGAAAAACACTGAAAAATTTTACTTTTTAAAAATCAAACTTTGGAAAGGTAGTGCAGTTTACTGTGTTCCTTTTTTATTGGGGCAAAATATGACCCAAACATGTTTTCACCCAGTTTTACCTCTTCTCCTTAAAAAGCAAATGAAAGAGGGAAAAAAAGCATGTTTTTGTCGTCTTTCTTCCATCCTTCATTTCTACCTCTCTCTCTATCTCCCCTTTTCTCTCTGTGGGAGAGGTCTTAGCTGGAAACATGTAATTTTGCTCAGTTTCTGGCCTCTTTGCTCCTGTCTCCCACCTCTGGATGACTCATTAGGTAGTGCTCCGCTTCAGCTCCCTGTTATTTATGCAGATAAAAAAGGCAAATTAATGACGGGCACCCGGGGAGGCACCACACAGCCTGGGAAGGGAAAATGAAAGGCTAGAACAGGAGACACAATGTGTGCAGCCGGTGACACATTCACCAAGTCAGTCGAGCGAAGCATTTACATGTTTGCCACTTAAACTGTCCCAGTGGTAAAAATCAAACTGGCAAATCAATGACAGTAATTCTAGAATTCACCCTTGACATATGGTTTGTTAAGGTCAGGGGTGCGTAAATGAGAACTGGTAATTCATCACAGTCAACTCCATGGATTCCTAAAGGGACAGTTCTTCCAAAAATGATTATTCTGTTATTAATTACTCACCTTTATGTCGTTCCAAACCCGTAAGACCATCATTCATCTTTGGAACACAAACGAGGATATTTTTGATGACATCCGAGAGCTTTCTGACCATGCACAGACAACAACGCAACTGACACGTTCAAGGCCCAGAACGGTAGTAAGGACATCGATAAAATAGTCCATGTGAGAATGTTTTGAAGATGAATGAAGAAGGTCTAACGGGTTTGGAACAACATTAAAGGAGAAGTTCATTTCTAGAACAAAAATAATGTAAATATAATAGTACAAATAATGTACTCACCCCCTTGTCATCCAAGATGTTCATGTCTTTCTTTCTTCAGTCATAAAGAAATAGTTTTTTAAGGAAAACATTTCAGGATTTCTCTCAATATAGTGGACTTCTATGGTGCCTGTGAGTTTGAACTTACAAAATGCAGTTTAAATGCAGCTTCAAATGGCTCTAAACGATCCCAGCCGAGCAAGAGGGGTCTTATCTAGTGAAACGATTGGTTATTTTCTTAAAAAAAAAAAAAAGAATTTATATACTTTTTAACCTCAAATGCTTGTCTTGTCTAGCTCAGGATGTACTGTATAGCTCAGCATGTGTGTATTCCGGTTCAACACAAGGTAGGTCAAAAAACTCCCATCTCATTTTTATCTCCAACTTCAAAATCGTCCTAAATCGCTGTTTTAACTTTTATTGCAAATGGCATTTGATCTTTTTTGCACTGTAAGGTAATGGTTGGTTATTTTCATAAAAATAATACAATTTATATACTTTTTAATCTCAAACGCTCGTCTTGTCTTACTCTGCCTGGACTGTTTTTGTTCTGGTTCATGACAGTTAGGGTATGTTCTCCCTCAACTTCAGAATCGCCCTATATCGCTGTTTTACCTTTTTTGTTAAGGGTGTTTGATCTTCTTTGCATATTCACTTTGCAAAGACTGGGTCGGTACTTCTGCACGATGTTGGATGATTTTGAAATGATTTGTGAAGTTGAGGGAGAAAATACGATTGAAGTTTTTCGAATACACAGAGTTCAGGGAGAGAAAGGCAAGACAAGCATTTGAGATTAAAAAGTATTTAAATTGTTTTTTTTTTAATGAAAATAACCGATCGTTTCGCTAGATAAGAACCTTCTTCCTCTGCTGGGATCTTTTACAACCACATTTGGGATCGTTTGAAGCCGCATGTAAACTGTATTTTGGAAGTTCAAAATTGGGGCACCATATCAGTCCATTATATGGAATAAAATGCTGAAATGTTTTCCTCAAAAAATATAATTTCTTAACGACTGAAGAAAGAACGACATGAACATCTTGGATGACAAGGGGGTGAGTACATTATTTGTAAAATGAGCAATTAATGACAGAATTTTCATTTTTGGGTGAACCATTCCTTTAAAAAGTGTGTAGAAGAGGGAAAAAAATATCACAGACCTGCAATGTGAATTAATGTGATTTTAACTATCTCTTCAAGGACCTGTTTTGCATCTTAAACAAGCTTTAAATTTTAGATTTGTTAAGTACGATTTCCCACCAGAAACAGTTTGTGGCTCTCAGGTAAACACCTTCGGCGCTGCACTGAAGTGGTTACACTCTAGTGCGTTTTAGCACAAAACACTTTCAGCGCCCTCACGCAGGGCGTGTGAGAAGAGTGACATTTGAGAAGCTTTTTAGAGCGAAACTGAGAGCGGCACGCACGCGGTGAGGGGCGTTTAGAGAATAAAACCACTCTGAAGGAGGAGCCGAAGACACTTTCTCTTTAGGCCGATAGACATTATAGCATTGGGCTAGATGAGACTGACCTTCAGTATACACCGGGCCAGATGTCTTCATGGATGGATCCCCAGCTGCTCGATATAAAGAGAGTATTAAGTTATTGCCGGCTATACAGTGGACTTAAGACGCGAGGCGTCGTGAGACAAGGCCAAGGCTGAGCTTGAGTTTTATTGTGCTGCTTGTAATGCTCACTGCTTTTATAACTTCTGTCATAAGCTCTTTTATTCGAAAACTTCACGGCAAGCGGGTTTATAAACAGCTCTCCGGTTTATTTTCCATCTTGGGAATCCTGTCAGCTAACCTCAAAATGTAAAGTACGACGAGTTCGCGTGATGTGCTCTTTGCCAGATGCGTTGCATAAGAAAACCATCAAATAAATGATGCATTATCGTGAGAAATCCCTCAGACCACATTTTTGAGACTAAAAGGTCTATGCTAAAATAAAGAAAACACCCTCATATTTTTTCTATTTTCTGAGGATACGTTTGACTTTAACATAATATGCTGGCACGCAACTAAAGATAAACGATCCCCCTAAAAGCTCCGCAGAACATTCATCCACTCTGAAAAAGACCCGACTTCGAATTGGAAGTGAAAAGAGAGTGCTTAAATTGAAAGAGAAGCAGAGGGGGGAGAACGATGAAGAATGAGCGAATGAGATGAAAGAGTAGACAGAAGGACGCAGAGCTGAACTAATGCCGCGTTTGATCCCTTTCTCCGGTGGGCGGCTGCCATTCCCCGGCTGCAGGTATCAGGATTCAAGAGATGCAGGTTCATGAAGATGCTGTTTAAATGTATGCCATCAGAGAGAAAGCAAAGACAAGAGAGCTCTGAAAATACATCATGAAATAAAAAAGACTGTGGCTGACGGATATGACACATGCCAGAATGAAACTAGGTTTCTGTATTCTGTAAAATGATGAAGTGCTGGTTGTCAGCATTACTGCAGCATTCGATTATTGACAAAATCTGACAAAATATATTTTCGTTAACTAAAATTAAATACAATTTTAGTAAAGTAGTAGTCCCAAGGGTGCATTTACACAACAATGTACTACATTTTTTGAAAAATTTCACGTATAAACAATGCTGTCAAACATACCTATAATCTGAACACATACACTACCAGTCAAAAGTTTTTGAACAGTAAGATTTTTTAAGGAAGTTTCTTCTGCTCACCATGCCTGCATTTATTTGATCTGAAGTACAGCAAAAACAGTAAAATTGTGAAATATTTTTACTATTTAAAATAACTGTTTTCTACTTGAATATATTTTAAAATGTAATTTATTCCTGTGATCAAAGCATTATTATTCCAGTCTTCAGTGTCACATGATCCTTCAGAAATCATTCTAATATGCTGATTTGCTTTTCAAGAAACATTTTTATTATCATTATTATCAATAGTCCAGGATTTTTTGATAATTAGAAAGATCCAAAGATCAGAATTAATCTGAAATAAAAAGCTCTTTTGGAAAAGAAATGATAGAAATTAAAACTTTTATTTAGCAAAGATGCTTTAAAATTGATCAAAAGTGATGAAAAAGACATTTATAATATGACAAAGGATTTCTATTTCAGATAAATGCTGTTCTGAACTTTCTATTCATCAGAGAAACCTGAAAAAATTCTACTCAGCTGTTTCATAATACTACTACTACTACTACTACTACTAATAATAATAAAGCAAATCAGAGCAGCAAATCAGAATTTTAGATTTTTTTTTCTGGAGGATCATGTGACTGGAGTAATGATGCTAAAAATTCTGCTTTAAAATCACAGGAATACTACTAAATATTACATTTTAAAATATATTAAAATAAAAAACAGTTATTTTAAATAACGGATACGCATTTTTCACATGTTGGTATGACTGTTTAGGGTTTTCATGAAATGTCTGCAACATACTTTAGTTAAAATTCCTCAACGGTCGTGTAAAACAACACCCTTTTTACCTTGTCAAAAACAACTCTGTTCACAGTCACCCATTTCGGTGCATTTCTCTTTAAATGATAATGAGCTCTTCTCATCCCACCCCCTCTTCTGTTTTTTGTGTATTGGGTGGCGTGATTTCATCAAAACAAAACAAATCCACTGCATCCTCAGTGGCTCTGATGTCAGGAAAAAATGACGACTCTAAAGCCTGTTTTCCACCGCAAGCTTTGCGTTAGCGTAACTTAATCGTCACTGCAGCTGCAGTGGCTGCTCACACTTGAGGTGCGAAACCAGCCTTATGTTCACTTTTACATCCAACTACAAAACACCTGGATTGCTTACGAGATGTTGTTGCTACAGCTGCTCGAGTGCAGAGAAAAAGGCGGGCAGCGGGCGGAGTCTGAGGGCAGAAATATGCCAATACAGGACTGTTTGTCAGTGGTTGTGGGCGGGGCCTGAGCAATGTGACATCATACTGCTCAGAAAATCAAAATGCTTGATAATTGACTGTAGGTTTTTTGGGGATTAAAAAAAGGAGTAAATGGATTTTTATCATTGTAGGTAAATGTGCTAAGACACTATGTAAAAGTGAATTTTGCATCCGATGTCCCCTTTAAGAATTCCTGCCGTAAGATATTCTGATAACTAGAAATGGCTTGAGAATTGCTATATATATATATATATATATATAAATTGTACCTGTTTTATCAACCACCAGGCCAAAAAACTTTAGTTTTCACAAGTCACATGATTTGAAGTATCTTTTATATTTGTAGCACAAATGTGGGATGAGTTATGCACTGAAGTTTTCTACTTCAGGTTAGCTGTGTTTAAATCCCTAAAACCCTAAGTATAAGCAATAATAACTTAGCAAACACCTCTAAATATTCAGTATATTCTCTCCGCTCCATTATTCTCAAGTCTAGCAGTTTATTTCACGCACACACATTTAATATACTCTTTATTTCCACGGATTTCATTAAACCCGTATTATGTAGAATCTTGCAAAGTGTTTTGTTTGAGACAGCAGAAGCTCAGACTGTAGGGAAGAGTGATCCTTTGAGATAAGGGGGAACAAACATGAAAAAGCAACGTGAGAGAGCCAAAAATCATCCCCCCAATAATGTACTGATTTAGAGGCTCTTCTTCCCACATCTGACCCTCCTCCTCATCACCATCCAGCCTCTCCAGCGCTTTGCGGCACAGATTACAAGGTTTCAGAGAATCAATCAAGAATTCCTCTCCGTCTCTCTCTCGTGAGTATGCACATTATGCACAAACATAAGACATCAAATCAGCAGAACCACCATCATCACTGCAAACCGCTGCTATATTTGTAGAGGAGAGTAAATTATCTAAGCAGATATATTGCAAACTGAGCTTATACAAGCCTGGTATAACTATCACAGTGGTGCAGCTTTTCTAAATTGTTACCGTCTGGTTGTCTTTCTAAACCAAGTACCACTGACAAAGCCCTAACCCTAAATATATTAACTTGCATTTTTGCTGTAATGTTAGTCTGAGCGTCTATTTACACTAAGTGCAAATGGCCGGCTTATGTGTGGTCCTCCCACTAATGTGTGGTTGGGCTACACAACATTACAAAAGACAAATACCAAACAACAGCTCAAGTAGCGTAGATAGTAAAGCGCATAGCAGTGTCTTTTTAACACTATCGACCCGAGTTCGAATCCACTGTACTTGTTCTTCTCCCTTTTTAGATCACATCGGAAATGCATTTATTTTCAATAAAAATGAAGGAAATAATCAAAAAGTTGAAAATAAAGTGCCAAATGTGTGTTTATCGGGTAGGGTTAGTGGTAGGGTTTTTACTGTCCCAATAAAAATGATAATTTACACTCAATACCTTATTGTTTCATACTGTTTTATAAAGTTCTACAATGCTGAGGTGCAGATAAGTAGTATAAATTTGAGAAAATACTGCTATTTTTACATAGCGTAAATAGTATCTGTCGCTATTTGCACTTAGCGTAAATAGCATCTATCGCTAAGAAAATATGCTATTTTCATTTAGCGTAAATAGCATCTAATTGCTATTTACGCTTAGTTTAAACAGCATCTATTGCTATTTGCGCTTGGTGCAAATATCCATTAGGGGAGAGTGGGGTAAGATGAGCAATTTTTTACTTATGTGGTTCTCAAGATAAAGAAAAATGCATACAATGAAAGTATCTAAAGGAATTTTTTAGGATGTTTCCTATTATTTTAAATGATCAGAATGTATATATGATAAAGGTTTCTAAAAATATTTTTAAAAGTATTCCTGTGGCTCAATTTGCCCCAGGTTAGGGGTAAGCTGACTCGAGTCAGTGAGTAAGATGCACCATCTGGGTAAAAACCAACCATCTGACTGAATCTGATTTAAAAGATAATCTACACCAGTTTTAACCTTTCCAAAAATAGACTAAACAGAGAGTCTGTTGAGTATAATTAAATAAAAACTGAATTAGAATGAAAGAATAAATGGCACTGAAATTACTAAACATTTTAGTCAAAAGATTCTCGGCATGGTAGCTTTTCTGCAATGTCGAACCAGCCATTAGGGACTAAACGTGGAAAGATATATTTGATTATATGTGATAAAAAGCATCTTCTGGTTCTCAGAGAAGAATATGGCGCACTTGTACACTGTCCCTATCAAATCAACTACAAATAATATATATAAATATGACAAACTAAACCAGCTGTGTAATATCAAATTCAAATACCAGTTTATACTTCAGAGATTTAACTTAACTTCAGTGTCTTATGGTGGAGTAAGTTAAAGTGCTGGCTCAACTTACCCCACATCATTTGGCTCACTTTGCCCCATAGCTGTCATTTCAGGAAAAACTTACCAATTCAGGATAAAATTTAGCTAAATGATTTGCATGGTTTTATATGCTGCTAAATCACCTATATGCATCATAAATATTTCAGACCTGGATAAATTTGATTTAATGTAACGGACATTACATCAAGCCAAAAACTGCTTTTAAAGTAAAAGCGTGCCTTCCACTCCTCTCACATGTTTCACAGTTTGGCGGAAATGATATGTGATTCTAAAATACATGGTCACTTGATAGTAAAAGTGTACAGTTGCCAAGATACAGGGGGTGGGTCAACTTACCCACTGGCTCATCTTACCCCACTTAACCCCTACAATGTTAGTTTTCCATGGCATTGCCTAGATCTACAACTTTGGCAGCTAAATTACATTAATTATATGGAAAAATATACTGAAGATTTCTGTTGCACTGGCAACATTTTAAAATATTATCCTTTGCCACCTATCATTAGGATTAGTGTATATGTATAAACCTGCAAAAGCAACATGACAACTATGAATTTCAATAAAATGAAATAATTATCAAATCTGATCCATTTTCACACCATTTTTCTCTGAACTTTTTTGTGGACCCCAGTTTGAAAACTAATGCTGTATGGTATAACCTACCCAATATGCCTGCCAAGATGAAGCTCACCCAAAAAACATTTGTTTCCGGCCCTGTAAATGTAATCAACGGTCCTGACAGTAAATGGTTTCTGAGAAACGCGCCAGCTCATGTAGACCTTCAAAATGAATGAGAAGAAACAATCCAACCCACTAAAGAGCAGAGAATGCATCACACAGAGATGGAGGACAAAGACAAAATATTTCAAAAAACATTTTCTGAATCATTACGGCATTTATGGGCACCCACAGTAGAACTAATATGACAAAAGACTTTTGAGAAAAAACTGAAGGGAATGTCAATTATGCCACAAATTATTTGTGCATAACATGACATAAAGAAGCATTCCCAAAACAAGAAAGAAATAAATGTTGGTTTCCGAGTACAACAGGCATTTAAATCTTTAAACTCACATGTCTGCTGAAGAATTCATCCACTTCCTCTTGGAGTTTTTTCTGGCACTCTGGATGGAGCGCCAACAGGTAGCATGCGAATGCTAGTGTGTTGCTGCTTGTTTCGTAGCCGGCCAACAGGAAGATGAAGGACTGACCGACAACCTCATCCTCAGTCATCATTCTCTTCTGCTGGGTGCGTTTGGTGGACTCATGTCCAGGTTCATTTTCCTGTCCGTTGTCCATTCCCTGATCGGTGCAATCCTGCTCATCTGCGTCATTGACCACATCAAAGTGCTCCACAGACAAATGCTTGTTGGTGGCCCTGACGTCCAGCATCAGCTGCAGGAAGTCTCGCCTCCGCTGTAGACAAGCAGATTATGAATGTTCATCCGAATCAATTTGTTTTGATTCCACATTGATTATTTTGGATATATATCAGGTATATGCCAAAAAAATCTCTCAACTAATGTTGTAAAATATACATGAGAGTCAGTTACTACATTACTATTATACCGAAGCTTAAAATGAACTGATTTGTATACAAATGCTTAAATTACACTCAGTTAATTTATTATAACAGTAAAGATACAATTACATAATTATATTTCTACTCCACTTAATTTTTTGAAATATTAAAATTTAAACGGTGGCTGTCAAATGGATTTATTCAAGCATAAAACATTGAAGAACAGTAAAAATGATGATGAATATGTTATATGATGCATGTATTTAGCTAGAGTTTATTTTTCTAGCTCACTAACAAGTTTAAGGTCACTGAATATGTTTTTCGGAGGTAAGATGTGACATTACTTCACATATTGTTTACAAGCTTATACATATATGACGTCTTTGCACGGTTGAAATACTGATTGAGTGATAACATGAAACAGGGTATGGATTTCGGTAAGTTGTACTCTTCTTTTAACATATCATTGGATGTTTTTTAATGCTTATTTTGTTCTGAAACTGGTATTAAAGCGAGATGATTCTTGCCGCTGCTTCTCTTGAACTGAGGCGCTACAATGATCCAAACGGGATTTATTGTTTGAATAATGAAATAAAATGGACAGAATTTGAAATCTGAGACTTTGTTTCATACCAAAAGTAAAAAAAGCACAAAGCTTATTACGATTTGTTAGATGGGAGGCGCACTGCAATATTCCCTTCATTAACTGAAAACAGGCTAGACTAATCAATTGTTGGGATTTATGAATCGATATTGTTTCGTACAAACGAGAAACGATTAAAATACAGAGGATGGTTGATACAGAGGAATGTTTAATTTGTTCAATCACAGCCATACCTGTTCTGGGGGAAGATCATCTCTCTGTTTAATCATTTTCTGGATGCATTTGATAAAAAAGCTGTTCATCTCATCTCTTGATTTATTAGGAAGAAGTCCAGCAAGAGGCTGAAGGAGAAATGGAAATGCCACTACAGCAAAACCAGGAAAACAACACAGTCAGTTAGAAAATTGTATTTTTACCTCTTACTTGTATAATAAACCTCTAATCGCAATATCAGCATAATGAAAATTAGTTTCATATTATCATCTGTCGGAAGCACTTTCCAAGCTGTGATATCCATTGTATAATAATGAGACCGAAATGAACGCTGCCTGCATTGAGTTGATTGAACGTACTGAAGAATATCATGACAGGTCTGAAGAAGGTGAAAGCGAAGAACTTGGAGGCTTGGTGCACAAAAGGGTCATCAGGATTGTTTTGAGAATCCACCTGCGTACCGAACGCCACACTGGCAATTACGTCCATTGTGAAGCAGCCGAAACACCTGCAAAACAAACATGTTTTATATTATTAAGAGCTCTGAAATTATCAGACGAGCAGATGCGCACTCATATGCTGAAAGAAACTCGTACTTGTGGATGTTGAAGCTGTTACCGGACTCAGCGTGGCTCTTTAGGTTTTTCACTAACGTCTCTGTGGCCGTGTTGATGAGGGGAACCATCTGCAAAGCAAGTATTTTGCCCACAAAGACATCAGAATCGCTAAACACCACAAACCAATGGAAAGGAGTTAAATTACATCAGATTGATTCAGAGATGAACAAGGAATAAATGCAGTCTAATGCATCCTTCTAAAGAAACAAAAAAGCCTAGTACAAGTAATGAAAATGGCTTGTGCAAACAGGTTTGGTCAGATATGAAGATGTAGGCTTTATTGATGGTAAAATTCCTTTTCCCATATCCATCCTGAAAAGCACGAGCCAAGTCCATTAACGGCTTATGATCCCAGAGAGCATGACCAATGAGTATAAGGCTCAATTTTATGATCTCAAGAAACGACTGATTAATTAATTGATATATTTATTAAGAACAAACCACAAAACAGTTTAAAACAGCATGAACTATTTGGTTTCCATAGAGTACTGCTAGTGTACACTTACAAAAACTGTACTGAGTGTACAGTGATTTATTTTGTGGAAAGTACCATGATATTCCTATAAGAATTCCCAGTTTTTAATTCATTACTTTTTATGACTTTCAATGACGTTTCTAGTCATGTTGAGTCACTAAATGAGAATTTGTTAAATGCAGAATTCAATAATGAATCATTTTGACCAGTTCTGGAATGGATTCAAAAGAATGATTCACTCACAAATGTTTAACATAAACTTTTATACTTTATTTATACATCAATTAAATATTTTACAGTTGAGCACATAAACTTAAAAAAAGATTATCAGCAATTATAGGCGCAGATATTAAGCATTTTTGGTTATTGGTATCAGTCATTTCAAAACTGATTTGCTGATAAAATAATTTAAAAGCATTTATAGAAAGTTTTTATCAGAGCCCTTGTTATTCTTAATTTTGCCATTCATTTTCATTTTTACACCAGACATATATATATCGGTTTGAAATATCGGTTATTGGTCTACTTGATCTGTAATAATCGGTATATATATATAGGTTGATCCCTAGTTTCATGGTGTATATATATATATATATATATATATATATATATATACACACACACTTTAAAATTTAACTAACTTCCATGACTTGCAAGAAGGCGTGTGATATGGTATTTATATGCTGCTCTGAAATTTGTGTATTGCGTGCATATAATAAATATGCATTGCAGTACAGCATCTTCAATAACTCCTAAAACATTTTCATTTCTATTCAAAATGCATTTCTTTGTAAGCAGCTGAAAGGCACCGACTACACAGCTTGGTCTGTTTCGTTCAGTCTATTCATTCACGAGCAGAGGGCCAGAAATGACAAAAGAGTTGAAGACAGATTACGCTACTCCAGACGCACGATTCTTGGAACTGCACTTCTTCACACCTCTGTATCTCAGTGAGATGAGAGGTTGTCCATGCTCGGTGTTCAAGGCTATGGCTTTCCTCCCTGACACCCATGACTGCAGCCGTGATAAGCCAGCAGCTCTTAGAGACCTATTGATCCCGTCTCCTCAGGAGGAGAGAGAGCGAGAGAAAAAGATACAGAACTAGTCTGTATAAGAGGAAAGCGGGATGGAGAGAAAGATATAGGAAAGAAAATGTGCTATGTAAAGGCTGTTCTGTTTAGATCAAGCGAGTGGACATGATTATTGACTTGTTTTTCTTATCAATTTTGTCTTATAGTTACTCTGCTAATAGACTACTTCACACCAGCATGAATTTTCATGCTAGACTAGCCTACTGAGTTAGGGCAGATCATACAGGTGAACTGAATGTAGTTGATAAAACTAAGCAAATTTTTTTCCCAGTGAAGTTAGATGAACAAGATATCGGAGCTCTGACAAAAGCTTTCCTTAAATGCTTTTAAATTATTTTATCGGCACATCGGTTTTGAAAATGACCAATATCGATAGCTATAAAAATGCTTAATATCGGCACTCTGACAAAAACATTCTTTAAATGCTTTTAAATTATTTTATCGGCACATCAGTTTTGAAAATAACTGATACCGATAACCATAAAAAAGCTTAATATCGGCACTCTGACAAAAACATTCTTTAAATGCTTTTAAATTATTTTTATCGGCACATCAGTTTTGAAAATGACAAATTATCAATAACTATAAAAATGCTCAATATCAGCACTCTGACAAAAACATTCTTTAAATGCTTTTAATTATTTTATCGGCAAATCGGTTTAGAAAATGACTAATACCGATAACTAAAAAAATGCTTAATATTGGCACTCTGACAAAAACATTCTTTAAATGCTTTTAATTATTTTATTGGCACATCGGTTTTGAAAATGACCAATATCGATAATTATAAAAATGCTTAATATCGGCGCTCTGACAAAAGTTTTCTTTAAATGCTTTAAATTATTTTATCGGCAAATTGTTTTTTAAAAATGACTGTTCCCGATAACCATAAAAATGCTTAATATTGGCACTCTGACAAAAACTCTCTTTAAATGCTTTTACATTTTATCGGGATATCGGTTTTCAAAATGGCTAATACCAATAACCATAAAAATGTTTAATAAACCAAAAAAAACAAAACCAAAATAACCAAAAAAAAACAAACAAAAACAACAACAACAAAAAAAAAACCACAGATACAATAACCATAAAAAATGCTTCATATTGGCATTCTGACAAAACTTTCTTTAAATGTTTTAAATTATTTTATTGGTAAATCGGTTTTGAAAATGACTGATACAATAACCATAAAAAAATGCTTAATATCAGTGCTCTGACAAAAATGTTACATTTTTAAACATTTTTTAAAATAATTTTATCCTAATCAGCTAATACTATTAGCAAAACAATACATATCCAAAATATTGGGTAAAATACTTTTTTTTAAATAGACATTCAAATCTATTTGTTACAAAAAAAAATATGTGAAATAAGTGCTGTTCTTTTAAACTTTTAATTAATCAATAAACTGTTTCTAATACTGATAATAATTATTATTTCTTGAGCAACAAATCAGCATATTAGAGTGAATTCTGAAGGATCATGTGACAGAAGACTGGAGTAATGACTACTAAAAATTCAGCTTTGCATCACAGGAATAAATTACATTTTAAAACTGACTAAAATAGCAATCAGTTATTTTAAAGTGTAATAATAATAGTGAGTAAAATATTTCACAGTATTATGTTTTTTACTGTAGCTTAGCTTCTTGAAGTCCTACAAATGTAACTAAATTGTGTCTATATAGCCTAAGCAAAAGCTTTGTTATCCAACACATTTTGTATTCACCAGTGGTCAAGTTATCTCAGTTTTACTGGAACGAATTACATCTCCGTGAGGCCTTACTTGGTGGTAAATAAGACGAATAGGTGTGTGTGTGTCCGTGCGTGCATGTGTGTGTTTGTTGATGCATATTGACTCCGTGCAGGCAGGCAGATGAAGACGACTGGAAGGGCTGATGGAGAACGACAGGAGCGGTGTCTACTGTCTCTTTCTAGCACTACACCACAGCTAATGAAAATCAATACAAGCAGCAAGTGCATGCCTACACTTTTGCACTCACAACTTGGAGCTCAGTTATACATTAAACATTCAGGCTCAAACTGATTTTTGATCCCGATTTTATTTCGCATAAAATCCTCCGCCAGCTAATATTTAACAGTGGAACGGCTCGATACTGCGGGTTTTAAAATGCAAACACGATGGCTTTGTTTACTGTAATTAAGTTAATGGACATGCTTTAAGACGCAGCTCCGAGACTTGGATTAGAGTAGACTGTAAAGACGTTTATGAGCTCATTAGAAGTTTGTGTCTTTGCCACTGTGCAGTGTTTCGCTCCCACACTGTGTTCAGAGATGATGGATGGAGAGTGATGTGTGCGGATTTCTCCTGAATGATGTCACACCATGCTGAATTTAGCTTGGGTGAATGGCACTCTGCTGTTATGGTATCTGTGTGTGAGAGAAAGTGAGACACGGAGCACAAACACTGTTTCTCCTCTCACTGCAGCACACACCTCTGACATTCATGATGGACGTGTTTACCATTTCAGCCGGAGAAGGGAAATGACATCATTAATGGATTCATATACATACAGTTGGGGCCAAATATATCAGCACCTTTTCTGCAATAAATGCAATATGTGTGCAACATTCTAAAATGCAAGACACACACACACACGACTGAATGTTTCTCAAAATCTGTTGATTTGTAGACAGAACAAATACATTTTTTAATAATTATTATGATGCCTCATGCAGCTTTTGGTCACTAAATTATTCCCATTTTCCCACTTGCGTTATAGTTTTGATGACGTTCCTATTAGAATATTCTAGTGTGTAAAAGAGTCAAATAAGAAAATATAGTGAAAATAAGATTTTTTTCCCCAAATTCTGTGATTCCATTTTTTGGAATCTTTTGGTCACTAAATTATTCCCATTTTCCCACTTGCGATATAGTTTTGATGACTTTCCTATTAGAATATTCTAGTGTGTAAAAGAGTCAAATAAGAAAATATAGTGAAAATAAGAATTTTTTTTCCCAAATTCTGTGATTCAATTTTATAACGTTTTAATTTTTCTAGGCTCTGTTTTAATGGTTAAATTAAAAAAAAATGCTTAATGTATTGAAATCATGAAACGAACACAATTTAACAGCAATTTATAATATAATAATATAATAATATACAATATATAAATAATATAAATGAATAATATAATAATATAAAATATAATCCAAATATATCTAACCAAAGTTATGATTACAAATAAAATTATATATTTATTTATATACACACACTACCAGTCAAAAGTTTTTGAACAGTGAGATTTTTAATGTTTTTTAAAGAAGTCTCTTCTGCTCACCAAGACTATATTTATTTGATTCAAAATACAGCAGCAAAAACAGTAAAATTCTGAAATATTTTTAGTATTTAAAATAACTGTTTTCTATTTGAATATATTTTAAAATGTAATTTATTCCCGTGATTTCGAAGCTGAATTTTTAGCATCATTACTCCAGTCACATGATCCTACAGAACTCATTCTAAAATTCTGATTTGCTGCTCAAAAACATTTATTATTATTATGTTTAAAACAGCTGAGCAGAATTTTTTCAAGTTTCTTTGATGAATTGAAAGTTCAGAAGAACATAATTTATCTGAAATAGAAATCTTTTGTAACATTATAAATGTCTTTATCATCAGTTCGGATCAATTTAAATCATCCTTGCTAAATGAAAGTATTAATTTCTATAATTTTCTTTCCTCCCCAAAAAAAAAAAAAAAAAAAAAAAAAAACTGACTCCAAGCTTTTGAATGGTATAATGTAATATAATTATGTAATATAATATAATTTTTATTTCAGATAAATGCTGAAATTTATCAGAATTCATCAGAGAATCCTGAAAAAATTTACTCAACTGTTTTAAATATTAATAATAATAAAAATGTTTCTTGAACAACAAATCAGCATATTAGAATAATTTCTGAAGGATCATGTGACAATAATAATGCTGAAAATTTGATCACAGGAATAAATTACATTTTAAAATATATTCAAATAGAAAACAGTCATTTTAAATAGTAAAAACGTTTCTGTTTTTATGTTACTGAAGAAAATGTTACTGAAGAAAAAACTTCTTTAAAAAAAAAACATTAAAAATCTAACTGTAGAAAGTTTGAGTATAAAATAATATAATATTATACAAATACGGTAATACAAATATATTCTAAACAAACATGATTACAAATAAAAGTCTTAAAACAGTCTTGAAACAGATTTTAAATGATTTCCAATCTTGATGGATGTATTTTAGACTACAAAGCATTTCTTATTTTTGTAAATTTAAGTAAATTATTTTTGAAGGACCATTAAAAATTCAGCTTTTCCGTCATAGGAATAAATGACATTTTAAAAACATTAAAATAGACAAGTTATTTTAAATTGTAATAATGTCTATGTATGTGTAGAAAAAGAAAAACTCATGTGAACACCAAAAAAAACACAGTGTTGCATTACATTGCAGAAAAAAGCCAGTATTTTTGGCCACAACTGTACACATATCCCAAAAGTTGATTCTTTCTTTATTAGGAGATGAAATCATCTGCAATTCTTGGCGAAGCAAAAAGAAGACACGAACTCACAGGGTCAGTTTCCAAGACATAGCTCACACTCCAGACTACAAGATGTTTTCAGTAGAGAAATCAACATTGACAACATAATTTAAACCAGGACTTATTTAATCTGTGATTTATTAATCCCATTCAATCACTCTGCTTGTAAATGAATACGCAGTCACATGAGACGCGGAGAACGACAGAGCATCGATCCTGTTCTATGATGTAAGATGTGATGACTGGCACTTCAAAACATGTTAGCAAGAGGACAAACAGCAATGAACTGCTGTCATCCAGAACCTCCTCATTACAACTATCACATCTCCCAGCCAATCACATCATTCCGGCATGGCCAATTACACGTTTTCAGCAGACGGCTTCATGTCTTTTTCTTCATCTCAGTGATGTCATGTGAATTAAATCCACTGTGGTTTTTCTT
Source organism: Labeo rohita (assembly GCF_022985175.1). Lineage (NCBI taxonomy): Eukaryota > Metazoa > Chordata > Actinopteri > Cypriniformes > Cyprinidae > Labeo > Labeo rohita. The sequence continues at coordinate 8,109,581 of NC_066886.1, read as the reverse complement.
CCCTCTACAAGAGTGATATGTTAAACTCATTTTTTTAGGTTTGCAACCTCATCTTTCACTCATCTGTCTGTTCCTCTTGACTACCGCGCCTCTTTCCTTCCTGTTCACTTTCTTCTGTCTTTCTCTGTTTTATTTCATCAGAAAAGAGTGCATGTAAAGTGCAGGGCTAATGTAGAGGAAACACACTCCTTTGTTCTCTTACATGTGATGAATGTCAAACCCTCTTAGCTCTCGGTTTCTATCTCTCACTTTGGGAGAACTGATAGTCTAGTATCATCAAGCTGCTCCACCTAAATGCTCAAAAACGTAATGACAACATTGTGCAAACAGACTCCAACAAAATTACACATTGTGAAAGCAGCCTGATATGGCCTCTATTACCAACAAATCTCCAGTGACACAGAACAGGATAAGAGACAGAGGAGACACACACAGGCTTGTTAAGACTCTCAGATGAGGATTCGAAAGGACATTTTACCGCCAGGGTTCACTGTCTTTTTAAGAACAAGGTGTTCTTTGCACTGTGAGGTTCACTGTAATTTTTTTCAACATGTTCCTGGATTTCAAAACTAGATAAAGAGTTGAACAACATTCAACAAATTTAAAATTTCCTGATAATTTACTCACCTCAACGCAAGGGTGTAACTTGCGTTGAGAAGTGGGAGGGGGGACACAAAATGGGTGGAAAATATTTTCGATTTGAATCCCATTTCCTGCATTTACATACATTACAAACTCATGACTGGATTCTCTCCTGCACTGTAAACCCAACGATTTAAAATACTTAAATAGATTAAATACAGTAAACTTAATTTTCAAAAAAAGTTCTACAAACTTAGATATTTTGAGTTCCTGTGATTTTTTTTTGTTTTTGAGTTAATAAAACTTATTTGTTTTAATTAATCTGAATACACTGTAAAAAATTAAAAACACAATTTGTTAAGTCATCTTAAAATAATTTGTTACCCTGCTGCCTTAAAATTTTAAGTTAAGTCAACTAAAATAAGTTTATTCAACTTGAAATGTTAAGTTGTACTAAGTAACAACTTAGATATTTGTGTCTGCTACACTTAACAGATGGGTAAGTAACCCAGCTGCCTTAAAATTTTAAGTTGATTCAACTCAAATATCTAAGTTGTCACTTAGTATAATTTAACATTTCAATTTGAATAAACTTTTTTTGAGTTGACTGAACTTAAAATTTTAAGGCAGCCAGGTTACAAATTATTTTAAGTTGACTCAACAAATTGTTTTTTACAGTGTACTTGTTAAGGAATGAGGTGCCACTTAAATGTATAATTTTGCTCTACTTATTTTTTTAATTGTTTCAACAGTTTAATTGATTTTGCAGTTTATCAGGATTGATAGAATATATTACTCGACAAAGTTTCAAAGCAGTAGATGGCGGTAACAAGCTTCAGAAGAAGTTCCCGCCTGGTGAAGGCGCCGGCGGGAATCAACTCTAAGGAAGACGCTGACTGAATCTGACTGAATACATGTATCATTTCATGTAAGTCTCTTCAGACCTTAGAACTATACATTAATTATAAGCTTCTAGAACGTTTGACCTCCTAACTAAAGATCTTTTTACAAATATAAATAAAAAATATTTGTATTAAGTGCAAACAATAAGTGCAGCCATAATCAAATTAAGCTAGGCTACTCTCTACTGAGGAGGTTGTTCTTTCTTCAGCAGAGAAGAAATTAAAAGTTTTTTAAGGAACACATTCCAGAATTTTTCTCCATATAGTGGACTTCAATGGGGATCAACAAGTTGAAGGTCTAAATTGCAGTTTCAAAACAGCTTCAAAAGGCACTAAACGATCCCAGCCAAAGAATAAGGGTCTTATCAAATGAAACCATCTGTAATTTTCTAAAAATAAATAAATAAATAAAAATTATTATTCTTTTATAGGGGAGACACTGAAGGGAAAAACACTTTTTTTTTTTAATTCACCTGTCAAATTTGAGGTTTTGGGCTTTTTGTTTTTTCATAAAGTGTTTTTTTAGACAAGTGAAAAGAAAACATCCAAATACCCCATTAAGTGTTTCTTTTACAGCACTTCATATCTATTTGTGTCAATAGATTTTAATTACAACACATATTTTTTAAGGCGTTTTCTCAAAATAAGTTTTTTCTCCTACACCGAACCATAACTCTCCACATCAGTAGCACACACCAAACTTTACATTTTAATCCCTGTCTATATACTGAAGGTTTTTACATCGTTTATGTCTGTATTTTCTGTATTATGGAGTGACACAATGAGATATCTAAAATTCCCTCTGTAAAAACATTTGACTCTAATATGTAAAAAAAAATTAAACAAGAATTTTGAATCTGACTTCATCCAGTGTTTAGATTTTTGTACTAGAAATGTATGCAAATTAGCTCATATTTCATTAAAAGACTCATTTGCATATTTAAACCTAACATTTTAAAAAACTTGTAATACAAAAAATGTTTGCAATTATCAATGTAATCAAATCAACTGGGTAAGTAAGGTAATAACTATTAGTTAATTTTTTTTACCCTATTCACATGCAGTGTCTTGCCTTAACCACAAATGCTTGTCTTGCACTAACTGGACTTAACGCATTACGTAGTCACATTGGAAAGGTCACGTGTGTCGTAGGTAGAAGTACCAACCCAGTGTTTACAAAGTGAACGTGCAGAGAAAGTCAAACGCCCTTTTCAAAAAAAGGTAAAACAACAATGTCGGACAATTTTTAAGTTTGAGGAGCAAATGAGATGGAGCTTCTTCGCTACCCTACCTTTTCGAACCGGAGTACATAGGCGAAGAACTAACCACACGTGACGTCCCGGATTAAAATCCCGGACGAACCCCAAACATGTTACGGTTAGAGCCATAACACAAAGAGGGACAACACACTCTTAAAAATAAAGGTTCTTTATGCGTCAGTGGTTCTGTGAAGTACCTTGAACATCCATGGAATCTTTCAAATGCAGAAAAGGTTCTTTATAGTCGAAAAAGGTTCTTTAGATTTTTAAAATATTCTTCAAAATGGTTCTTTTAGGAACTGCTCACTGAAAGTTCTTTGGGGAACCAAAAATGGGTCTTCTATGGCATCACTGCAAAAACACCCTTTAGGAACCTTTATTTTTAAGAGTGCACAAAAAGGCTCAGTTCATTAGGGGATTTTTTTTTTTTTTTTTAAAGAAAACGCATAGCATAAAGTGGTGAGGAATAGTCGAGAAAACAAAACAAAGGACAGCACAACTGGATCGCCGCTGAAAATGCCGCCACACCAATCTGGTAACGAGACGTCTTATAGGCCCGCTCGGACAGTCCACAGGTGTAGATCTAATCACAAAACGACACAAGCACAGAAAACAAAACAATTCCAACCCCTAGAGTGTGGACAAATCATTACAGGACGGATAAATCATTTTAAATAGAAAGGGAAGAAATTTTTTAATACACACATGTAACAATGTGATTACGTAAATTTATTTATTTTTTTTTGAAAATGACTGATCGTTTCGGTAGATAACACCCTTATTCCTCAGCTGGGATCCTGTAGAGCCCTTTGAAGCTGCACTAAAACTGCAGTTTGGACCTTCAACCTATTGACTCCTATTGAAATCCACTATATGGAGAAAAAAGTGGAATGCTTTTCTCAAAAACATTAATTTCTTTTCGACTGAAGAAAGAAAGACATGAACATCCAGGATGACATTTTAATTCTGGAGTGAACTAATCTTTTAAAAAAACACTTGTGCAATGGAAAGGTTCCACAGATGTTAAAAGTCCAATAAAGAATTTTTATTTTTAAGAGTGTTCTGGAGCTTGTCTCACTTCCAATGATGTGTACTTCAAGCTACCCATGAATATATGTGTGTATGTGTGCTTTTGTGAACTCATTTCCATTGTTTCTGAAAATTCATCCTTATCTGTACATCATATGACCAGGATTTAAATCTTACGCAAGTTTTTAGAACTATTTTAATGAAACATGAGGTCCTCTACAGGTCCAAGATTTTTTTTTCAGCCTGTTCCAATAGAGCTGCACTTGATTTATCAACTCAAGGTCATTAAATGTGATTGCATAACAACAACAATTGCTTCTTAGAACAGCTTTAATGTTTGTGTACCACACATTTAGGTAAGAAAGCGGAGCTCACCTCTTTCATCTTGGCAGCACTGAAGGTCGGCGTGAGGATGCTGCGTACTCGTTTCCACTGTTCGCCCTTCAGCATGATCAGACTGTCGCTCATAGGTTTAGTGATGCCCCTGACAGTCTGCATTGAGAACACAGCTGGGGTTTGTATACTCCGAACGTTTATATAAGGACTAAATCAAAAGCATTGTCGTTTACCCAGTATTGTGTAGTCGGCTATCAACATTTTTCTTTAATGCAGAAGTAAGCCTATAGGTGAGACTTCTGGTTCATTAGCCACTACAGGGAAATAACGAGCAGAATAACAACATGCAGTAAACGGTAAAACTGTTTGCACTACAAACCAGTGTGCTCATAATTAAGATAATACATTAAAATAATATGATAAAGCACACCAGTTTGCAATACCAAGTAGCAAAACGAGTTTTGTACAGCTAAAAATAGCTGGACACGGATAAGACCAGAAGCCACACCCATAGAGTTTACAAATGGCCACGCCCACTCTTACGGGAAGAAAAAGGTGGATAACTATGAAATCATTAGCATTTTTAGATCAAAACATCTGCTAACTGTGCTAACACCTCTACGTTATGTAAGCGCTTACAGTATACTTATGCAACTTTGACTTTAAACATCCTATAAAACATGCAGGATGCAATTCATAACTATATTGCATTCTCAGCATTGCCACAAGGGGTGCTATAGCAGGCTATAGCATTTAGTTGTCAGGTAAGGTCACATTTACCATTGCTTGGTGAATTTTGTTGGATAAATACACTAATTTCAATAGGAATGCAGTATTGTGTATTAGGCTATAACTATGAATTCAGTAACAGTGGTGATTCTTGGGCCCAAAACATCCGCTATGCAACTATGTGCAAACATTTACACGATGTCAGCAATTATATTTATGCAACCTTGATTTCACACGTCATTGAGTTTTAAAAATGTGTCAGAATGTGATTTGTAACGCAGGATGCAAGTTGTAAATATATCGCATTCTCAGCATTGCCACAAGAGGTGCTATAATAAGCATTAGTTTTCAGGAGAGGTCACATTTATCATTGTTTGGCGAATTTTCACATGCAAAATCCAATAAATTTCACGTGATTGTGAAAGTTTAGCTTTTCCCAGACTTCAATTTGGTCACATAGATTCCTTCGTTGACCAAAATAAATTAAGCGAAAAGTAATCAAAACCGAAATTCACAACCTTTAACTGACGTAATTTTCCCATGTTGGTTATTTAGGTTTTTTTTAATCCTGTTAATACTTTCCCCTTAAAAACATACTACCACATGTGTAGTCGGCACTATACGGATGTGTATGACCGTTGCGCTCGTGTCTTTTGCTGCGTCTTCACATCTATAACTATGAGGGCATAAAAAATAAATAAATATATAAATAATCGTCCTTCAATCATAATCGAGGTAAAATGTTTAATCAATTGAGATTATGATTTTAGGTCTGATTAGAGTTCGAAAATTCGAAACTGTATGGCTCTTTTAATTTGATCTGGGTTTTGCTAGTGAATCGCTTGAATGATTGAAGTCACGAGACTGAACTGAAGCAGTTCCTGTGACTCAACTGATTTGGTTTATCTGTACCTTTTTTTGCATCTTCAGCTATGTTCACACGATACTGACAGTACTACTACTTGCTTATATTGATTGGTTTCTGACATTAACTGAAATAAACAAAAAAACTATGATGTTTTTTAAATTGCATGAAAAGATGTGCTTATTGACAAAATGAAACACTTATTTCATAGATACATTGTTTTTCAATAATTCAAGCAAGTACCTCTTCAGGAATATTGCTATTTTCAAGGGTTTTCCAGGCCTTAAATTTCAAAAAGTCAAGTACTTCAAGCACTTTAAGCATCTTTTGTGCGAACCCTGAGTAGAGAATGTATCAGGCTAAATAAAAAAAGTGTAAAGACCTTTCTCAGACTCTAAACTGTCGGAAAGCGTTTTTAAAAGGTTCTACATAAATACGTCTTGGCAATTCTACATTAATAATAGTGCCGTATTCATTAAAACCACTGTTGTACACTGACTTGGCTAAGAATAGGTTGTTAGCGTGAAAGTTAGTGCAGCAACCAAGGCCAGGTGGCAGAGCTTTGTGCTAGGCTGACTTTGATCTTGTGTGTAGATTTTTGTGCTAACGGCTGCCAACACATACTATTTGTTTGTTTTTTGGTGCCATGGCAATCTCCTTTTATGAGTTTTCTCCCACTGTTGGTTGTAGATGTGCTTTACGTTGTACATTTGTACGTACACATCCATGCACACAAACAGGTCAAGAGGTAGCTGATAAGCCCCAGTGCAGCGCATGGCCTCAGTATTGATCTGGTCCTGCCATAATCGTTTACCCAGCAGGATCAGCTCCAGCAGCAAGGCCATCTCATGACTTTTGACTCTGCTTTGATACATAAGTCATGTGATCATTAGTTTTTGACCTGCCTGGACTGACTGAGTTCAAAGCTCTGGAGCTTTTTGCCAATACCTTACCGTTGCATGACGTGCACTCTCAGCATTGATTTAGACACACAGATACACACCTACATTCAGTAAATCCTATCGACTGCAGAAAAAAGTGCAAGCAATACATCAAACCCACCCTGTCATTGATTTAGCTGATTTTAAGATTTATGGGTGATGCTATGTGTGTGTCTGCAATCATAAATGATCATGTTGTTGCACAAACAATTTCTGAGTTATTGACAGCTTTTAAGAGCAACCGAAAATATTGAAATGTGTTCTGAGCACATGAATGATAAAGCAAAGTCGTATTCACAAGCGGGAAACTCTGCCTTCTAGATGATACATGAGTCGTGGGTTATGTTGATGTGAAATATTGCAGCAAACAAGTCTGTTGTGAATGGTAATGAATGATTTTGCAATGTTATTTTTTAATTTTCAAAGCTATTTCTAGAATTAAGTCACTATTCAGGAATGAGCTTGTGGAACACTAATGTTAATGTAATCACTGTAATTGTTTGTTGTATACTAAATAAATGTTTTTTTAGTGATAGAAATGAAAAAAACAAAATTGTTTTTTTTAAAAAACAAAAACAAAATGCAATAAAAATAGAAAACAGACCCTATAATGTGGCACATTTTTGTTGCGAACGTATAGTTTGAATCAAGGTTGCAAAGCTAAAAGTGAATGCAAATTCATGTACTTGTGTACACTATACACAATTATATATATAAAATATAATTTTATTTTATTTATTTGATCTTACTGTATTTGGTCTGGTATAATATTTTTTACTTTGTTTTTATAATATACATTATAAAAACATAGTAAAAATATTCAGTAAGACCAAATACACATATATGTATTATTTTAGTATTTTTTTTTATAAACTATTATAGCACTTATATAATTTGCTTTTATTTTTATATTTTCAGTTTTCATTTTTAGTAATTTTGCTTTGTGCGTAAGCAATTACTTCAACTTATTTTATTTCAAAAGTTTTTCATCTAATATGTATTTATTTTATTTTTACAGTAATACTTTACAGTAAGGTTCATTAGTTAACTACTTTAGTTAACATGAACTAAGAATGAACTGTACTTGGCTTAACTTAACTAATCTTAGTTAATGTTAATTTCAACATTTACTAGTGCATTAAAAGAGAACAAAAATTGACAGATAATGTACTCACCCCTTTGTCATCCAAGATGTTCGTGTCTTTCTTTCTTCAGTTGTAAAGAAATTATGTTTTTTAAAGAAAACATTTCAGGATTTTTCTCCATATAATGGACTGATAGGGTGCCCCAAGTTTGAACTTCCAAAACGATCCCAAATGCAGGTGTAAACGATCCCAGCCGAGGAAGAAGGGTGAAAGGAGGGTTTCATCTAGTGAAACGATCGGTTAGTTTCAGAAAAACAATACAATTTATATACTTTTTAATGTCAAATGCTCATCTTGTCTTACTCTGCCTGAACAGTTTTTTCTGGTTCATCACAGTTAGGGTACGTCTAAAAACTCCCATCTCACGTTCTCCTTCAACTTCAAAATCACCCTATATCGCTATTTTACCTTTTTTGTTAAGGGTGTTTGATCTTCTTTCCATGTTCACTTTGCAAAGACTGGGTCGGAACTTCTGCAGTGATGTAGGATGATTTTGAAATGATTTTTTAAGTTGAGGGAGAAAATACGATTGGAGTTTTTTGACATACCCTAACTGTCTTAAACCAGAATACACAGAGTTTAGGCAGAGCAAGACAAGACAAGCGTTTGAGATTAAAGTATTTAAATAGTATTTTTTTAAATAAAAATAACCGTGTATAACCGTAAATAGTCGTTTTGCTAGATAAGACCCGTCTTCCATTTACAACCGCATTTGGGATCGTTTGAAGCCGCATTTTAACTGCATTTTGGAAATTCAAAATTGGGGCACCATAACAATCCATTATATGAAGAAAAATCCTGAAATGTGTTCTTCAAAAAACATAATTTCTTTACGCCTGAAGAAAGAAAGACATGAACATGGATGACAAGTGGGTGAGTACATTATCTGTATATTTTTATTCCCAGAAGTGGACTTTAATAAAATCAAAAGTTGTGTTTGGTAACAACAAAAGTTGTGTTTGGTAGTTAATGGACTGTGAACTAACATGAACTGTATTTTTATTAACTAACATTAACAAATACTGTAATAAATGTATTGTTCATTCATTAGTTAATAAATGAACTAACATTAACTTATTGTAAAGTGTTACCATTTTTACTTTATTTAAATTAACAAAATGATTTAAGGTTTAGTTTTAGTTAATAACACTGGTTTTTAGTCAAAAAACAATCTATGAAAGCAAGTCTTAATATCTTATGCAATCTTGCTTCTTTTTAAAGGAGTTTTAAATATTTTTACTGAAACGCAAGTCAAAAACAACTAATTAAAACTCATTAAGCAGTACTTTTTGCTAATTAGAGTGCACTCACTTCAGCTTGAGATTAATTACTGAGTGTGTGTATTTGATTTTAGACTGTAGATGTAAAGTCACTCACCATTCTGTTGGGAAACTTATTGAATTCCTTCACCATCACCTGTCTGAGCATATCTGGGTCTGCTATGATCACTATAGGCCGCCGGCCTATATAATAACTGACACACACACACACACACACAGAGCAAACAAACAAGATGAAATGAATAAATAACAGGGCACCAGTCAAATTTCAGGGGAATAGCAGGAGACAAAAGAACAAAGGACAAATACACACACAGATAAAGCAGCACATCTGTGGCTGCAGACCCTGTCTTCCCATCATATCGCTGACAGTGGTACAGACACACATCATACGTGTGTGTGTGTGTGTGTGTGTGTGTGTCAAGGTCAGCTCAGTAAAAAGAAATTTGACGAGGCTGCTCCTTTTTTGTAGTCACGCATGGCAGCTTTCACTGCTGAAATGTGGCGAGGTCGTACCGTCCAACGCTGTGAAATGCAGGATTGCGAGCGCGTATGGTATGTATGTGTCCTTGCGTGTGCCAGCATGCGACATGGCGACTTCCTGTCACTTCCTTTCCTTTTTTTTCCCTCACAGGAAACAGCAGAAACAAGCAGATAATTAAACACCTTTATTAGGCACCGATAATTGAATATGAAAGCTTTTAGGCAAATATCTGAAGCCATTAATCTAGTTCATACAAGCTTCTGGAGCCCCTTTTTTCCAGCAGAAGGCTACGCTTAGGTTCATTACCGTGTCCAGTGGCTGTAAAGCACATTTAAGCCCAGCTGGGACTCGGCTGGAGGCAAACGCAGCAGAGACAGATCACTCTTATCATTTACTGTACTCTCCTTTCATGTGCCGGTGTCAGTTTGGTACTGTAAACCTCAGAGCAGAGCACACAAGTCTCCACATGGCTCTAGGAGCAGGATGAGTTTAATTAAGCTTGCAGCTAAGTGACCTATAAAACACTGATCTCATTAGTATGTTTTGGTTTATCTATGCATCTGCGCCCGCGGTCTGTTCGCAAACCGAAAAGCTGTGTGAAAAAGTCTCTCACGTGCAATACAGACTGATATATGCAAGAGAGACTGATATCCCTCACACTGCAAAACATCATTATTAATGTCATTTTTCCAGTAAAATATCTACAAATTTGGTAACACTTTAATGTAATATTCAATTTATTGGTTTAATGTTTACACTAGATAACAATAGGTATCATGAACTAACAATGAACAATACTAACACAACTACTGCAGCATTTGTTGGTCTTAGTTAATGTTTACATAATACATTTAACACCTCAGATTATATAAAGCAACATTAGTTCATGTTTTATGTACAGACAATGAATTATATTTATACACTACCAGTCAAAAGATGTTTTTTGATGAAGTCTCTTCTGCTCACCAAATCTGCATTTATTTGATCCAAAGTACAGCAAAGGCAGTAAAATTTTGAAATATTTGTACTATTTCAAATAACTGATTTCTATTTTGTTATATTTTCAAATGTAATTTATTCTTGTGATTTCAAAGCTGAATTTTAGCATCATTACTCCTGTCACATGATCCTTCAGAAATCATTCTAATATTCTGATTGGCTGCTCAAAAAAATATATTATTATTATAATTATGTTGAAAACAGCTGAGTAGAATTTTTCAGGTTTCTTTGAAGAACAGAAAGTTCAGAAGAACAGCATTTATCTGAAATAGAAATATTTTGTAACATTATAAATGTCTTTATCATCACTTTTGATCAATTTAAAGCATCCTTGCTAAATAAAAGTATTAATTTCTATAATTTCTTTCTCCCCAAAAATCATCCTGACTCCAAGCTTTTAAATGGTATAGTGTATAATGTTACAGACACTTTTTATTTCAGATAAATGCTGATATTTGGATCTTTTTTTAATCAAAGAATTTTGAAAATATGTAATCAGAATTAGAATGATTTCTAAAGGACCATGTGACACTGAAGACTGGAGTAATGACGCTGAAACTTTAGCTTTGATCACAGAAATAAATTACATTTTAAACTATATTCAAATAGAAAGCAGTTATTTTAAATACTAAAAATATTTTACAATTTTACTGCTTTTGCTGTATTTTGGATCAAATAAATGCAGGCTTGGTGAGCAGAAGAGACATTTTTAAAAAAATCTTACTGTTACTTATTATGAGATTTTATATTTAGAAAAAAATTAGACTTAACTAACACATGATAATGTAAAAGTAAGTCACTACTATGATAAAGTCATTAGTATGAGATACTATATTAATATTTATGATAAAGTATCTTGTAATAATTTCTCATAATAATATTAGGGTAGCACTTTATTTTACAGTCCTGTTCCGCATGTACATACTATGTACTTGCTATAGTAATTACAGTAACTGGATAATAACTACAGTAGGTACTAACCTTGAACCTAGCCCTAAACCACACTTAAAGGGATAGTTAGGATAGAAAATTATGTCATTATTACTCACCCTCACGTCTTTCCAAATCCGTAAGACCTTTGTTCATTTTCAAACACAAATTAAAAATATTTCTGCTGAAATTCAAAAGCTTTCTGACTTTGCATAGACAGCAACGCAAATGACACATTCAAGGCCCAGAAAGGTAGTAAAGACATTAATAAAATAGTCCATGTGACATCAGTGGTTCAACCATAATGTTATGAAGCTGCGAGAATACTTTTTGTGCAATTTTATTCAACAGTTTCTTCTCTTCTGTGTCAGTCTTTGACGCGCTGACATTCAGTTTCCTCAAATAAATATTTAGACACTTAATTCACACCTAAAAATCACTGCATTACACTGGATATGCCATCAAACAAACTGTTCTTTAGCTGTCAGCCACTGAAAAGCCCATATCGGTTGTCCACTATACCAAACGATCTCTTTCACTAGAGTATCTCATTCATGCATTCTGGTTAGAAGCCAAGATATTTCCAAACCATATCTTAAGGATATTTTTGGATAGAGCAAAAAATAAAATCACACCTACATTTGCAAACCTTCTGCACATTACAAACCGAGCACTCCTGCAATGCGCAAACCGTCTGAACTTAGATGACTGATGTCTTGTACTTCGAGAACCGACAAGGGTTTTAAGGAGCACGCGGAGCACTGATATGTATTTCAAAGCCCTTTGATTTCGGCGAGAAGCTCAGCCTCTTGGATTACTCTAACTGAAAGATGTCGTAATGTCTCCTGACATATATCCACACGACTCTGAATTAGATCCCCTTTTCCGGTCCCGACACCCAATCCAGAACCCCTGGATCCCATCGAACACACATGCACACACACAAGAAGACAAAACCAGCGTCATTCTGATTTTCTTCCCCTCTATTCTGCTCATATTAAACACAGGAAGCCCAGTGGCACTCGCTGCTTTGATCTCCCTCGAGGAGAAGTCGGCCTCTCAGAAGCAGGCATATTAAAACACAATGTCTGGATAGCGACGGACTAAATTAGAGGACACTGGGCACTCTGTGAGAGGTTCACGCTGTCTGAATATGAATGATAGGACCGTGAACAAGGGCCTCGTGTGTGATGCTTTCGTATTAAAATAATTCTATAAATGTGGAAATGACTAAAGCAATCATGTAGGGCACTTTTCATCAGAAATATAATCAGAAAAAAATCATTTCTATTACACAGGGGGTAATGAGAAGTCGTTCATGTTTCACTTGGCAAAACAAATAGGTTTCGCATATTTGTGTTTATTAATGCCTTTGACAAAAGCTTCCCCATAATAAAATAACAAAAAATTGTTTCCTTCAGACATCAATCTCAAGACACAAAACAACATTAATTCAACCTGATTTCATTATATTTATTCATTTGATTGACGCTTTAATAACAGTAAGACTAAAATCCATGGAGACTTACCCACAAATTCGTCCGTATGTCTTTATTAGGTCAGCCTGTGCCTTGAAGAAACCCTGTGCAAGAGTAGAAAATCCACATATCAGTATTAAAGAACATTCAATGCAGAATATTCAAGTCACACATGTTGACAGGTTCATTTTAGAAATTGAAAAGTTTCACTTCATCTACAACAATCAGATTTAAAGGGACAGTCTACCCCAAAATTAAAATTTTGTCTTTAATAACTCTTCCTTTTTTCAAACCCGTAAGACGTTCGTTCATCTTTGGAACACAAATTAAGATACTTTTGATGAAATTCAACATTTTTTTGTCCCTCCATAGACATCAAGGGAACTAACTCGGCCAAGGCTCAAGGATGTTACAATATCAAAATCTCACAATATGATAATATCTCAATAAGTCCGTGATACGATATTTATTGTGATATTTAAAAAAAAAAAAAAAGACAAATGAAGACTTGGAAAGAATAAAAATGTTGTACATTTTAAAGTTAAATTATTCTATCTAATGCACTTCAAGAGTTCAAAATTAAGAGCGCCAACCCATGTTCCTAACTAAGAGAACTTAAATCAGAAAAAAAGTAAGTGAATTGATTTGTACCCGAACTTTAAAGCGGACTCAACCCTCCTTTTATTTGTGGTACACTGTCTCAGTCTAAATTACATTCACATTGGGGTTTTAGGAAGCCAAACAAATTAGAATATAATAATAATAATAATAACAATTTTATATTATTGTTATTAATATTTCATAGGTATGTTATTTTTGCTTTACGGTACAGTAGGGAAATTACAAGACTTCTTTCCTAGTTTCTACACCTGAGATATTTTGGACTGCAGTAATGTTACGAATTTAAACAGCTAGCTGTCAGCAATTCATATTACACTGTTAAGCTTTTATTTTGATGGCAATGGTAGTAGAGCTTTTATTTTGGCAGAAACTCCAGCTTCAGTGAAAACAGTCAGCGTTGCCAAGTCCACGTTTTACTGCAGAATTGGGCTACATTGACACTGTTGCTGCGGGTTGAAGTGACCCCAATACTGTCATATTAAGCCCCTGAAATATGAGTTTACCATGGGAATCCTGACCAAAAAAAAATGTGCATTTTATCCCCCGGTATTAAAATTTTAAGTTCAGTCAATTCAAAAAAGTTTAGTCAACTTAAAATGTTAAGTTGTACTAAGTGACAACTTAGATATTTGGAAAATTAGATAATTTTAAGGTAACAAACCCAGCTTTTAAGTTTAACAAACCAATTTTTTTCGTTTATTCAGCTCAAATATCTAAGTTGTCACGTAGTACAACTTAACATTTCAAGTTAACTAAACTAATTTGAGTTGACTGAAATAAAAGTTTTAAGGCAGCAGGGTAACAAATTATTTTACGTTGACTCAACAAATTACGTGTTTTTTGTTTGTTTGTTTTTGTTTAGTTTTTTTACAGTGTAGCAATTGGGCAGGTTTTGTTGTGAAAACCTGGCAACCCTGAAAACAGGCTTAGAAAAACATGCAGTGAAAATAGACTTGATGAAGGGATTAAGCCATATCATGCTTTCGGTTTTAGTTTGATTGATAGATACTGTGCCACAGCATGATAGCCCACAATTTTAAAGACTTTTTATCTTAGAATAAGAAGTTTAAATATATTTTAATAACACTTTTTGCCCAGAACACCTATCGTTTCATTTTGTCATATGACCACAATGATATTGAGACTATTTTGCTATCGTGATACCACAATATTGATAATACCGTTACATCCCTATAGTAAGGACATTGTTAATGTTATCGTTCTGCGTCAGCAGCACCACATGCATACAGTATATCATGGTACTCTCATGAATGACTCCTGCAAGAGTAGAAATTATTGAATAAAGTAATTATTTTTGTTTTCTTTGCACACAAATAGCATTATGACTGAACCACTGATGTCACATGGACTATTTTAACAACGTCCTTACTACCTTTCTGGGCCTTGAACATGGTAGTTGTGTTGCTGTCTATGCAGGGTCAGAAAGCTTTTGGATTTTATCAAAAATATCTTAATTTGTGTTCTGAAAATGAACAAAGGTCTTACAGGTTTGGAACGTCATGAGAGTGAGTAATTAATGACAGAATTTTCATTTTTGAGTGAACTATCCTTTTAAAATGAAGTTGGTCCCCCTTTTGCATCTATACCAGCTTCAACTCTTCTAGGCTTTCTGATAAATTTTAAGTGTTTCTGTGGGAATTTTAAGCATTTTTAGGGGTCAGGCAGTCACTGATTTTGGACGAGAAGCCCTGGCTCGCAATCTCCATTCCAGTTCATCCCAAAGGTGGGGTTGAGCTCAAGTCTCTGTGTGAGCCAGTCAAGTTCTTTCACACCAAACTCATCCAACCATGCCTTTATAGACTTCGCTTTGTGCATTGAGGCACAGGAATAGAGAAGAACCTTCCATAAACTGTAACCACAAAATTGCAAGCATAGCATTGTGCAAAACGTCTTGGTATGCTGAAGCATTAAGATTTCCCTTCACTTTATATCTCTTTTACGCACCATGCACATCAGCACACGGTGACCTAGCTCTGTTACATAGTCTTCTGCTTTATGGCTGACCTGCTGAACGCTTCAGATTTTCAATAATGTCACTTGCAGTTGACCGTGAAATATCTAGCAGGGATGAAATTACACTGAGTGGTTTACACAAATGTTCATAAATGCATACTGCATGGTTAGGTGCTTGATTTTACACACATGTGGCATTATATTTAATGCTATTTTTTCTAATATTTGTCTGCCACAGTATTTTAATTGATGCTTTTCAAATATTGTGGAATAAAACATGAGAGATCTGATTTGTTGAACTTGCATCCTTTTGTTCTCAGTGGGTGGGCACTTTGCACAGCTTTGCCTTCATGTAGTTTAAAGCAATTATTTATTGCAGTGCAATCTTTTCTTGGATACCACCATCTGTCTGCATAAAAAGAATAAGATTCTCCTGCACAATATATGACTCTTAAAGAGGCAATTACTATGCTATTGCAGGTACGGCATCGCCGAGTGACTGCACTTATCCACCAGTAGGGGTCAGGACAGAGCAAAAACTTTGACTGCACTCAGCTCTCTCAAGGTTTATGTGCTCTCGGAAGGTTTATTGAGGTCTAGTAAGAAAATTATCCTGAAATAACCATAACAAAATAAGGGGAATATTATCATATCCCTATTTAGAATCGAACAACATATTAAAGTTTGCTGAGACTGCACTGTTTATAGAGGTGGGTGGGATATAGTTAAGAAGCTACACGGCAAACAAACAATCAACTGCTGACTGTAAAACACACACATGCATGCACATAAAGAGTGCTAGTTTGGTATGCATGGCAGCCGGTGGCTCTGCTGTCTTTACTAATGAAGGAGTCGACAGTACTGGCACCAAACCGCCAGCCCTCCCTTCTTCATCTCACCATTCCTGCAGTCTCCCTAGTGGGCATTAGGCAGAGCTGTGTGTGTGTGTGTTCCTCAGTGAGCATTAAGCAGTGGGGTGTGTGCCCTTTCGTCCTGATGTCCTCTCCTTCAGCCTTTTATTACTGTTCTGTCATACGGATGAGGCTGCACGTGCATCAAGCAGTGCTGTAAGTGAAGTTAAACAGGAGGCTCAATTCAAACAAATGAGTTGCTTCTGCCTTTGGCTTCATTGGGGATTCATCTCGGACGGATACGATCAATAACGTGAGGTCTGACTGAAGCGGACAGCTGGCGATCCTATTGGAATTCTCTTAAAAAGATTAGCCACTTTCAGTTGTTTTCTAGCACATATATGACCTTGACCTCCGCAGGTCTGAACAGCGTGCTGCTTCTCTTTGTCTCAGCCGCTAATAATCTCTCATGTCACTCAGAGTCATGCAGGCAGACGTTCAGTACGTGCCTAGAGGATGTGGAGGAAGGTATGAGATAAGGCACTTTTAAGGAAAGATGATTAAAGAGACAATATTCTATTCTATTTAAAAAATACTGGGCTAAAAATAACCCAAGTTTGGTTAAAAATGAACAAACCCAGCAACTGGGTTGTTTTGACCCAGCAGTTGGGTTAAATGTTTGATCAACCTGCCGGGCAGGGTTGCCAGGTTTTCACAACAAAACCCGCCTAATTGCTACTCAAAACTCATGATTCGGTGGGGGGGCCTCTCGGTAAAATACATGCATTTTGGGGTGGACGTGAAAAAAATCCATGGCAACAGTGTTAAAGTAGCCCAATTAGCGGGAAATCCATGGACTTGGCAACACTGCTGCTTGGTAGTTTTATTTAATTCAACTATTGTTTAAAAATTAATGTCTGGTTTAGAATGAACCCAAAATAGGCTGGACATTAAAAATCAGACACTTAATTACTAGCAGCATCAGTAATAATCAAAAGGTGAGCATTTATTAATAAGTAATTGAATACATATTTATTACTGAAATATTATTTATTACATTTTTTAATAAATGTTCATTTATTGATCATATTAATAAATGTTAATTTGCAACCTATTTGGGTTCATTAGCAAGACACAGTCATTTGTAAACAATAGCTGAGTTAAATAAAACTACCCAGCAGGTTGATTAAACATTTCACCCAACTGAGTCAAAATAACCCAATTGCTGGGTTTGTACATATTTCACCCAACTTGGGTTGTTTTTAACCCAGTATTTTTTAATGTGTTCTATTCTATTCTATTCTATTCTATTCTATTCTATTCTATTCTATTCACTCTAAAAAGCACTGGGTAAACAGTGACTAGGTTATTTTGACCCATCGGTTAAATGTTTAACTGACCTGCTGGGCAGTTTTAACTCCTTTTGTTTATATGGCTGGCTTAAAATGAACCCAAAATAGGTTGGAAATTAAAAACCAGACACATAATTACTAGAGGCATTAGTAATAATCAAAAGGTGAATATTTATTAATAAGCAATTTAATAAATGTTTATTATCTAATAAACATATTAATAAAGGTTAATTTATTACACATTAATTAATGTTTATTTACAACCTATTTTTTAAGCATGAAATACAGCAATTTTAAACAATAGTTGAGTTTAAAAAAAAAAAAAACAGCAGGTTGGTAAAACATTTAACACAACTGCTGGGTCAAAACAACACAATCTCTGGGCTTGTTCTATTCTGTTCTATTCTATTCACACAAAACATGCTGGGTTAAAAACAACCCAATTTGGGTTAAATATGGACAAACCCAGCGACTGGGCTGTTTTGACCCAGTGGTTGGGTTAAATGTGTGACCAACCTGCTGAGCAGGGTTGCCAGGTTTTCATAACAAAACCCACCCTATTGCTACTCAAAACTAGTCTGTTTTGGTGGGGTTTCCCCTGGTATAATTCACATTCCAGGGGCTAAATATGACGTTACTGTGGTCGCTTCAACCTGCAGACATGAAAAATAACCCACTGCAACAGTGTTAAGGTTGACCAATTCTGTGGGAAAACTGTGGACTTGGGCAGTTTTATTTAACTCAGTTATTGTTTAAAAAATACTATATGGCTGGCTTAAAATGAACCCAAAATAGGTTGGAAATTAAAAATCAGACACTTAATTTCTAGAGGCATCAGTAATAATCTAAAGGTGAACAGGTATTAATAAGCAATTTAATAAATGAAGAGTTCAGATGCAAAAGCCTCTAAATCCATCTGACGTATTTCTTTAAAATTAGCATTTCTTTCGGGCTACTTTGCATAGGTTTCTATGTAAGGTCTGGTACTTCTGATTGGGCTGATGCTGGAATTTAGCGAGTTTGAAGTAAAAGTATTTGATGAACGTATAATATGTGTCAGGAGCATTCACTCAGTATCATTACCTCATTTTTGACCAAGATGGCTTTTAGCTCTTTTTGCATCTGAACTCTTCAAATGTTTATTATTTATTAAATGTATTATTAAATTGTCATTTATTAAACATATTAATAAATGTCAATTTCTAGCCTATTTTGGGTTAATTTTAAGCATGAAATATACCAATTTATCAACAATAGTTAGGTTAAATAAAACTACCCAACAGGTTGGTAAAACATTTAACCCAACTGCTGAGTCAAAACAACTGGGTTTATCTATATTTCACCCAACTTTGGTTTTCATCCCAGCATTTTTTAGTGTTCTATTCTATTCTATTCTATTCTATTCTCTCTAAAAATACTGGGCTAAAAACAACCCAAGTTGGGTTTATTATGGACAAACCCAGCGACAGGGTTGATTTGACCCAGCGGTTGGGTTAAACATTTAACCAACCTGCTGGTTAGTTTTATTTAACTCAACTGTTGGTTAAAAATTACTATATGGCTGTCTTAAAATGAACCCAAAATAGGTTGGAAATTAAAAAACAGACACTTAATCTACTAGAGGCAACAGTAATAATCAAACTGTGAATTTTATTAATAAGCGATTTAATAAATGTTTATTACTTGTTATTTATTAAAATTATTAATAAAAACTAATTTATTAAACATAGAAATAAATGTTAATTTCAATAGGTTAATTTTAAGCATGAAATATAGTAATTTTTAAACAGTAGTTGAGTTAAATAAAACTACCCAACAGGTTGGTCAAACCGCTGAGTCAAAACAACCTAATCACTGAGTTTTTCATTTTTAACCTCGCATTTTTTAGATTAGATTTTTAGATTATTCTATTTTATTCTATTCTAAAAAATGCTGGGTTAAACAGCGACTTGGCTGTTTTGATCCAGTGGTTAGGTTAAATGTTTAATAAACCTGCTGGGCAGTTTTATTTAACTCAACTATTGTTTAAAAATTACTATATAGCTGGCTTAAAATGAACCCAAAGTAGACATCAGTAATAATCAAAAGGTGAACATTTATTAATAAGCAATTTAATATTTAATGATTATTTATTAAACTTGTCAATTAATGTTCGTTTTTAAACATTAATAAATGTTAATTTCCAAATTTGGGGTTTATTTTAAGCAAGAAAAGCTCTTGAGATCATGTACTATATCTGTCCAAATGTAATAGTAATTTATTGATTGACTGAGATGATACGCAGAAAACAAAGCCAAATATGCAATTCTTTTGGAGTATCTAGCTATAAGACAAGTTTTGCTTAAACAAAACTCTGCATGTCTTTTAATAATTCAGTGCCATAAACCTGGCAAACTTTGTCAAATCCAAGTAATTATTTCCTCCCCAAAGGCACTAAATGCAACAGATCAGTTTCAAGATCCAAAAAACCTGTGCAACCAGACTCTTGCTTATAAATCATGCAATCTGACTGGATTTTGCTTCTCTGACCCTTAATACTAAACAGACTGTTTTTGCGTTCATATAACAATTCTATAGAGTGTGCAGATGACCTCTGCTATGATTTTTTTTTTTTAAAGAAATAAAGAACGAAAGAGATATTAATGCTTTTAATCAGCAAGGATGCACTGATTTAATTAAAATGCAGTAAAGAGATTTACAATGTTCTGTTCTGTTTCAAATAAATGTTTTATTCACCAAAGAATCCTAATAAAAATTCGGACAAATTAGAAACATTTCTGAAGGATCATGTGACACTGAAGACTGGAGTAATGATACTGAAAATTCAGCTTTGCCATCACCGGAATAAATTACATTTCAAAATATATAAATACTAATATTAAATTCTAAAAATATTTCACTATATAACTGTATTTTTAATCCAATATGTGCAAGCTCTTGGTGAGCATACAAGACTTTTTTTTTAATAATAAAAAACTCTAACAAGAGTTAACATGGGTGGTCTTCTGTTAATATGACAATGACCCATTTTTGCACCTTAGATTCAGTAAATAGTCTTGACACACTGGGCAGGCAGCTTTACTTTGTTAACATTAAAGTCAGTCTACATACTGTAGCCCTTTTTATTTCAAACTAGCATGACAAATCCTATTTTCCAGATGCGTCCCCTATGTATAAACAGAAAGCAAGTGTGTGCGTGTGTGTTGGCAACAGACAGAAAGAGAGAGAGAGAAACTGCATCTAGGTTGTTTAGGATCTTAAATGGACCAAATCTCATGTCTGTGAGTGTTGTATTTGGTAATGGAGTGTGTCATGATAATGTGCTGCAGTGGGTTGCGAGAAACTCTGTCGTCTAGTCTCTAAATGTGACTCAATCTGCCCTGTATCCCAAATGCTTTTTGTACATCACTTCCTGTTACCCATGATCCTCCCTCACACCCTGACTTCTCTCTTTTTTTTCCATCAGATCCCTCTAGATATATAATTATTCCTTCTCTTAAGACTATATTCCAGATCTTATGAATATGTCTTATGTCCCACTGTACAGTATTATTCAAAAGTTTTTGAGTCAGTACATTTTTATATACTTTTTATTCAACATGGATGGAATAAACTGATTAAAAGTGACAATAAAGATATTTATAATGTTACAAAAGATGACTATTTAAGTACTAAGTAATTAAGTATTAAGTACTATTTTTAATGTTATATTCATCAAAGTATCACAAAAAAAAAAAACAAAAAAAAAAACTGTTGTCAGCATTGACAATAATAAGAAATATTTCTTGAGCACCAAATCAGCATATTAGAATGATTTCTGAAGGATCATGTGACACTGATGACTGGAGTAATGATGCTGAAATTCAGCTTTGCCATCACAGGAATAAACTAAAATAGTGCATCAGTGCATAAAATGAAATAAAATAAAATAAAACAAAATAGAATAAAATAAAATAAAATAAAATATATATATTTTTTTTACTTTTTTGTTTTTAACTGTAATTTAGATCAAATAATTGCAGTCTTGGTGAGCATAGAAGACGTTTTTCAAAAAAACCCAAACAACTAATTTAAGAAATTTAAACTGACTTCGTTACCCAAGTATTAGTTTCCATTTAGTCATTATTCCTAATTTATTCTTGATCAGTCTTGGGTAATTTTTCACAAAAAAATATCTAAAGAAAAAAGTACATATAAACTACCAGTCAAAAGTTTTTGAACAGTAAGATTTTTTATGTTTTTAAAAAAGTCTGTTCTGCTCATCAAGCCTGCATTTATTTGATCCAAAGTACAGTAAAAATATGAAATGTTTTTTTCTCTTTAAAATTACTGTTTTCTATTTGAAAATATTTTAAAATTAAATTTATTCCTGTGATTTCAAAGCTGAATTTTTAGCATCATTACATCATTCCAATATTCTGTTTTGCTGCTCAAAAATGTATTTTATTAATTCATGTATTGTTTTTATTATGTTGAAAAAAAGAAAGTTCAGAAGAACAGCATTTATCTGAAATAGAAATCTTTTGTAACATTAATTCAATAAGATTAATTTAAAGCATCCTTGCTAAATAAAAGTATTAAAAAATCATAAAAAAATTATACTGACTAAGCTTTTAAATGGTATAGTGTATAATGTTACAAAAGCTTTTTATTTCAGATAAATGCTGATCTTTGGATCTTTCTATTCATCAAAAAATCCTGAAAAGAAATTTACTCAACTGTTTTAAATGTTAATAATAAAAATAACAATAATAAAATGTATTTTGAACAGCAAATCAGAATATTAGAATGATTTCTGAAGGATCATGTGACTGGAGTAATGATGCTAAAAATTTAGCTTTGAAATCACAGAAATAAATACAATTTTAAAATATATTCAAATAGATAACAGTTATTTTAAATAGTAAAAATATTTCAGATTTTTACTGTTTTTGCTGTACTTCGGATCAAATAAATGCAGGCTTGGTGAGCAGAAGAGACTTCTTTAAAAACATTAAAAATCTTCCTGTTCAAAAACTTTTGACTGGTAGTGTATATGAATTTTTGTATGAATATATACAAATATTTTTCATACAATATATTAGAAAAATTACATTTTGTAGTCTCCAATTAGGATCTGATGCATAATGAACACAAAACCTGATTGTACTACATTAAACTAATGTACACAAAACTAGAAACACTATTTCCAAAACTAGACGGGCCAACATTTGGGTGCAAGGTCAAACTTTTTTTTTAATTCTGGTTCATTCGTCATCAATCCTAAACACAGACTTTGCTAACGTAGCCTATACGCCTCACTTCTCCTTTCTCTCTTTCAACATCTCCCTTTCCTCTTTTGCATTCTCACTGAATTTCTAACTTGAAATGCAGTCACCTGCCTCTTGAGAGGGGATTGCGTCGGCGTCTCTAGTGCCAGTAACACAAAATGTGCATATAGTCGCACACACACAGACCTACAGGATTTAGCTGAGAGGCTGGCCTGTGGAAGTGGGTCAGAGGATTCTGCTGGAGCAATGCTCTGGAGACCACTGTTTGTGAGACGGAGTCTGCTGACGTGCGCACGAATCGACACGCACACACTAATACGGCCAGACAAAGGCTGCACGACCATATACAAAAACCCACACACTAAAAAAAAGCACATACCTTTAGTTCACCTGGGGAGCTTCATCTAGACATGCCGTAATTATGCGTGCATGCATATTCATTTACGCCTTTCTCGCTTGCATCTAATAGCATTTAATCACAACAAGGAAGACATGAATTGAGATGAAATAGACGGATACAGGGAAACAGACAGGCAGGCCGAGAGGGAGAGATGGAAGAGGGAGTGCTGTCATATGCGGGTGATAGAAAGACAGAATGAAAAGAGTGTTGTGAACGACATGCTGTCCAGTCAACCATCGCTGTCTGACAGTAACATATTGATCTGAGAATCTATTCAGCACCAGAACAGCACAAGAGCTGGAATCAAAGCTTTATTTAAAATACGACAGCGTGCTGGTGGGGGAATTTCATTAAAACATGCTCAGTTTTCAGCAAAAATGCAAAAGGAAAAAATGTAATTTCATTTAATTTCTTAAAAAAAAAAAGATTAGTATGAAAAACAAAATCTAATTTTACGTTTTACTTTTTAATCACTTTAAAATAATTATCACTTATTACTATATACTATATATAAAAATACTGATTTAAAAAAAAAAAAAATTAAGTATTTTTTTATTTTATTTTGTTATACTTATTTACTTATCATAAAATATAATATATATAATAAAATACATTTTTGTATATATAAAAAAAAAACTAAATCAGCATGAAGGCAGTAAAAAAAGTTCTGTTGTATAGTTATTTTTCTTTTTCTTTTATTTTTTATTTTTAAAATGTATTTCTTTATAAAATACAATATAAAATTATTTTTTGTATAAAGTACAAAAACAAATTTAATGTATTACTTTTTATCCCTTTGAAAAAACATTATCACTCATTACTATATACAAATATATAATGATGTGGTGTACAGTTTAAAAATACAATCAACTAAATTTTGTATTATTTTATTTTATTTACTTAGCATAAAATACAATATATTCTGCAATATATTACAAAATAAATTTTGCATAAAGAAAAAAAGTAATTTAATGTTTTACCTTTTAAGGTTTTTAAAATAATTATTGCTCATTCCTATATACAGTAAAAATACTTATTTAAAAAAAATTAAATCACCATAAATCAATAAAAAAGGTTTTGTGGTGTATAGTCTTAAAATACAGTCTAATAAAAATGACATTTTTATTTAATTTATTTATTTATTTATCATAAAATGCATAAAATAACAATAAAATAAAATTTTATTTTGTTTTATTTATTTATAATATGTATGTGTATATATATATATATATATATATACTAACAAAAAATACAATATATTATAAAATAATATTAAATATAAAATATTATTTTTATTTATATTATGTATTTATTATTATTATTCTATATATGCAGTAAAAATACTGATTTAAAAAATTTAAATCTGCATGACGTATGCTGTGTATAGTCCCAAATACAGTCTAAATTTTAATTTTATTTTGTTATATATATTTACTTATCAGAAAATACAATATATATATATATATATATATATTATTAAATAAAACACAATTTTACACTATTCAAAATATTTTATTCATAATAAATAAATAAATAAATAAATAAATAAATAAATAAATAAATAAAGGTACTAGTATTTGTCTGCCAGGGCGTTATCCAGTGCAAAATTCAAATAAAATAAATTCATTCTGAAAATTTCTTCATATTAATACACTTTTCAGGACATCTTATCCTTCACTGTTATGTCCCCCTTGAACTTAACTGTCCTGAAAATACATTTTAATGGTCCATTAAAATGGTCTCCTTTTCTTTTATTTGCTACTTATATCATAAAAATAATATATTATAAAAATAAATTTTTGTATGAAGAAACCCAGTTTAATGTCTTACTTTTTAATCATTTTAAAATTATTATTATTCATTGCTACGTACAGTGAAAATACTTATTTTTACTGCATAAAGGCAGTTTCAAAATACAGTCTACTAAAAATGTTATTTTTTGCACTATTCTATTTTTTTTTCATTGCAAATAATAAATAAAAATAAAAACAATAATGTACTGGTAATTGTCTGCCAGGACATCCAGCAAAGTTTCAGTCATTTATGTTAATTCTAAAACACAATGCAACGAAGTAAAAAGTTCAAAATACAGGTAAATCATCTGTAAAAAATAAATTCAGATTTTTTAAATATATGAATACAGTTCATTGTGCCCTGTTTTTATTTTTTAAGCGAAAAACTAAGTAGAAAAAAAATGTACACTTTGCTGAACTGTCTCCTTTGACCTTAACTGTCCTGAAAATATATTTTAATGGCCCAAAAATAAGTCCTTTTCTTCTGTTCTTTTGTTTACTGTGTAGAGTGAAATATAAGCTGTACATGTTCTTTTTATGGCATTCGTCCTTATTGGATGCTGGATGAATCTGAGCTTTTCACACTCACAAATGAAAGTCCATGTAATACTCTCGCTGGAATCGAACAGCCCTACAGCGTCGAAACTTTGGCCTTTATTTCCTATAATCCACGTCAAATCATTATCATAAAACTACAGACAGGCAGAAATGGGAGTCCTCAAGATAGCTGTTGATTTGCTACATTATAGCTTGGGACTGAGATTAAACTTAAAAAAAAAAAAACAGAGAAGGAATTAAAAGTATTAATTTTGCAATATTAAACCCACCCACTCTCCCCGTCCATCTTTTATATTGTCGTCGTAAAAGAACATCGTTCAGCACGGAGGCTAATCTGTTTGGGAATCACATGGTATTAGATGTCATTAGCGGTGAGTCATCTTTAATGAACACATCTAATGAAGTGAGGCTCACTGAGAGAAATATCATTTCTCTAGCTTTAGGAGGGTGGTACAAGGTGTGTGTACATGTGAGAAATTGACTTTTTGTGTTCGATTAGGAAGTAAACAAAAGCTCTTACGTCTCGAAACATCATGAGGTTCCCAAAAAACGGTGAGGGCTTCGGGTGCTTGATGCCACATCGTTCCAAGACGGAGTAAGGGGAGATGGAGTACCTATTAAAACAAAAACACATTGTTGACAACGGCCCAATGAGTCAACGTTCTCAGTTGACAACAACCCTGTGCTTAGACGGGGATGTAAGTGATGGTTCCTGCAAACACACGATGACACAAGAAGTATCGGAGAGCATTGGGAAGTGCTGCATTTCCTCTGAGTATGGAAAAGGGGACTTGCATTATGCATGAGGATTGCATCTGCTGACACACCGGCGCTTCGACCACTTTTAACTTTGAAGCGAGCCGTGGGAGATGACGAGACGTTATTCGCTCAAAGAGTGCATTTTTGTCCCCTGGAAGTTAAACATGAATGTCTTAATCCACCTGAGAAAGAGAACAGTGAGTGCTTTATTCAAATGTGTGCAAATATTCGCTAACACTGCTGCAACCGAAACACATTTGCGAGTTAAGAAACACATTTATGGGTGTTTCTTCCACTATAAGCACTTTAGTGTCTCAGGAGTTGATTTTTAGATCGCTAGAGGACCTTAGTAAACTTCCAAGTGGGCCTCAAAATGACTTAAAATGAAACAACAATTAAAATAAGGTGAAACTATTTAACATAAAAATCAAATGGAAATTAATTAAATCTTAGGCTATGGCATGTTTATTTTATCGGGTAGAAAATGAGGAAAAATATATTAAAAAAAAAAAAATTCTATCTACCATGGTTTTTCCAAATGTCTTTTATATACAGGTTTAGGGTTTTTTTAAATTTCATTTCATTTTTAAAATTATTTTACATTTACTGTTTATGGATTAATACATTTTTTGCACATATGTGACCTAAACAAAGAGCAGTTTCAGTAGTTAATTTTATGAAAATGATTTATATTATTTTTCCACATTCTGACTGTACTTTTTTTCTTTTATTTAATTATTATTTCATTTTTTAAGTTATTTTATATTTTTTATGCATTAATTTATTAGATCAAGTACTTTTTGTAATATTTGACCTAATCGAAGAGCAGTTTCAATATTTACTTTTAAGAAAATTATTTATATCGGTTTTACACAATTCTGACTGTACATTATTTTAAACTTTTATTTAATTATTTTTAAAATCATTTTATATTTATTTTGTTATGCATTAATTTATTAGTTCAGTTACTTGTTTTAATATTTGACCAGAACAAAGAGCAGTTTCAATATTTACTTTTATGAAAATGATTTATATTATTTATCCACAATTCTGTCTGTACATTATTTTTTAACTTTTATTTAATTATTATTTAATTTTTTTAATATATATAAATATTTTTTTGTAATATTTGACCTGAACAAAGAGCAGTTTTAATATTTACTTTTATTATTTTTTTATATCAGTTTTACCTAATTTTGACTGTACATTATTTGTAACATTTATTTAATTATTTCATTTTAACAATTATTTCATATTCATTTTTTATACATTAACTTATTTGTTCAATTATTTGTTGAAATATATTTCATTTTTTTTTATCATTTTATATTTATTTTGTTATGCATTCATTTATTAGTTCAGTTATTTGTTGTAATATTTGACCAAAACAAAGAGCAGTTTCAATATTTACTTTTATGAAAATGATTTATATTATTTTTCCACAATTCTGACTGTACATTATTTTTTAACTTTTATTTAATTATTATTTCATTTTTTTTAAATTATTGTATATGGGGTTTTTTTTGTATTAATTCTGTCAAATATATTTTTGTAATATTTGACCTAAACAAAGAGCAGTTTCAATATTTACTTTTATGAAAATTATTTATATCAGTTTTACACAATTCTGACTGTACATTATTTGTGTACAACCAACAATTTAGCGACAATGTAGCCTCAATAATAAAAATAATTTTTAAAAATAATAAAATTTTAGCTTAATAATGATTTTAAAATCAGCGTACTTGGTTATCATTGCAACAAGTGGGAAAACAACATTGAATTTAATATTGATTAAAAATTTCAGAATATTATTTAGCATCTTTTTAAAATTAACAGTCAGTCTATTCCAAAAATATTGTGATTTCGACCACAAAATGAATACTGATTTGAAATCTAAGGACATTTTCATGACAGTTCAGGGGGAAAACAAAACAATTAAAACAAGTGAGAGTTTAACTCTAAAAGTGCAGTGCCAAAAGTGTGCATAGTTGAAGAAACACCCTTTTTTAATCATTTTGGCTGGAAATATCAGACTCTGACTTTGGCACTGTGGCAAGAAGTGCCACCCATCTTCCTCAAAAAAAAAAAAAAAAAAAAAAAAAAGTACTGTAACCAAAAGATTCTGACATCCATCTCTTTCATAATCTCCAGCTCGGCAGGAGTTCATTACCATATTAATTGTCAGATTAGAGAGTGGGTCTTAACACATGCTGTAAAAAACGAGCTGGAATGATAACTCATTTTATGACACGCTCTTAATTACACAGAAGCACGTCGCATCCTAACACGCTCGTCCGGTGCTGAAAGACGATGAATCCCCAGTCCAATCTATCCGTGTCCAGATTCGAAACCATTTCTCACTTCAGCACAAATGTATTCACCACGAGTCGTCACACAAACATCCCCCAGTCTTTTAACTCATTATTGGTTAAGTGAACACAGAATTATGTGCAAGACATCAGGGTGAGATCAGTTTTATCCCCAATAGCTGTGGGAAAGTCTTTCAGCAAAACAGGACCAAAGCTGATTCGTCCTTCACAACATGCAGTTTGGAACATTATCAACAGTTTGTTCCAGTTTTGCTAAAGTTCAATCAAAAATCTCTTTAGGGAACATCAGAATTAATGTGTTGCTCAAAAGAGCAGGAGTTTCTGAAATGTGTCACAGCCCATATGAAGCAGAATGTAGCTTATTTCCACATTTCGAAGGCAGATATGTTCAAAGGCAGCCAAAACTGATCAATAAAGAGAGTGAACAACTCAAACATTAACAGCAGGTCAGTTAAAAGTCAAACACATATAACACTCCTTGTGAAGCACAAAAGAAAGACTATTTCAATAGAATGTCCAACATCAATTCATCAATTTTATATCCGTTACTGTACTGACATGAGAAGGCCTCTATTTGGCCTGACAAATGTACCCGCCCCCCTTAAAGGTCAAGTAAACTTTATTTTCTGTATAGCGCCAGATCACAACAGAAGTCATTTAAGGTTACCTTTTGCTATAGAATGGGTTTATACCTTGTTCTTTTATTAAACAAACAAAACAGTCTTATGTTATTTGTCTTGTTTACACAACGGCATGTCATTTCTGTCTTTACGTGGACGCACGTCTACAACGGGATCGCAAGCCCATTCATAAAAACGGATTTACTCTATAGAGCGGAATGCCACAGAATTCGTCAATTTTTGGATGAATAAATCAAAAGTAGGTCTCTCACTTAATTCGAATCGCGATATGGATTAATGTCTGTGAATATTAAAATGCAAAAACACGGTTTAAATATGAATCCTCCATGTTAATGCAAATAGTGAAGCTCACGTGAGGCTTGCAGTAGTTTTCGGCCTTTGCGTCTCATTATATGACGACATGAACACATGAACTTCATCTCCAGAGCTGCTGTGAGAGTCACTTCATGTGAATTTTACCGTTTCATTTGAGAAAATTAGCATCATATCATACTGTATACACACAAAAACTAACTGGCAACCTGTAAAAATTAAAGTACGATTTAACGTAACAGAAAGGTATTAGTCTTGTATTATTTTTGTACAGTATAACGTAGGTGTTTATATATTCCTATTTCTGGCAAATTTAAATAAAACAATTAAATGCTAAAAAAATAAATATTACAACAAGATTAACCACCTAATTGTAGAAAAAAAATACTACAATTATTATAAAAAAATTTTTTATTAATATTTTAACAGAATATTCACACATTTTTTCTTCCATGTATTCATTTTAACAGAAAAACCTCAGTTTGTTTGGCAACAAATAAAAGGGTTTAATTTTCATTTAATGAAAAATAAATAAATGTTTAATGCCTTCATTTGATTATTAGAAAAATTTAAACAAAGAAAAAAAAGAAAAGAAAACGATTGTAGGGCCCTGCTGTTCAAAATGTTGAAACTGAGATTTTTGGAAATTTTTTTTTACTGAAATAAATGTTTTTGTTATTACACAGAGAGTAAAGTACCGACAAAAAATACCGTACTGTTAAACCGGAATCCTAGGGGAAACACTGTACATTACCAGTCAAAAGTTTTTGAACAGAAAGACATTTTAGGCTTTTAAAGAAGTATCTTCTGCCCACCAAGCCTGCATTTTTTTTATCCAAAGTACAGCAAAAACTACAATTTTGAGATATTTTTACTATTTAAAATTACTGTTTTCTATTTGAATATCTTTGAAAATGTTATTTGTTCCTGTGATTTCAAAGATGAATTTTTAGCATCATTACTCCAGTCACATGATCCTTAAGAAATAATTTTAATAATTTTTAATATTTATGATTTGCTACTCAAAAAACTATTGTTATTATTATGTTAAAAACAGCTGAGTAGAATTTATTTAGGTTTTTTTGCTGAATATAAAATTCAGAAGAACAGCATTTATCTGAAACAGAAATTTTTTGTTTCATTATAAATGTCTTTATCATCACTTTTGATCAATTTAAAGCATCCTTGCTAAATAAAAGTATTGATTTCTTTCATTTCTTTTCCAAAAAAAAAAAAAAACAATTATACTGACTCGAAGCTTTTGAATGGTATAACGTTACAAAAGCTTTTTAATTTAGATAAATGCTGATCTTTGGATATTTCTATTCATCAAAGAGCAGTTTCAATATTTACTTTAATAAAAATGAATTATATCAGTTTTACACAACTTTGTACATTATTTTTAACTTTTATTTAATTATTATTTCATTTTAAAATGATTTTATATTTATTTTTTATGTATTAATTTATTAGTTTACTTATTTGTGGTAATATTTGACCTAAACAAAAAGCAGTTTCAGTATTTATTTTTATGAAAATTACATTTAACTTTTATTTATTTAATTTTTTTAAATTATTTTATATTTATTTTTACGCATAATTTATTAGTTCAATTATTGTTTGTAATATTCGACCTAAACAAAGAGCAGTTTCAATATTTAATTTTATGAAAATAATTTATATTAGTTTTACACAATTTTGACTGTACATTATTTTTAACTTTTTAATTATTTTTCTTTTTAAAATTACTTAATATTATTTTTTTATGCATTCATTTATTAGGTCAATATTTTTTGTAATATCTGACCTGAACAAAGAGCAGTTTCAATATTTCGAAGTCATATTAATGTGCTCATATTAGATGTTATCTGAATGACCCATTTTTGCAGCTTAGTTTCTTTATATGGCACTTTGTGTTATAGTATGTCTACATATGTCCTTTTAATCATTTGACTACAGACCTACAGCACAATAATTAAGTTTACACAAGACAGCACACGACTGCATGGCGATCAATTGTAGCTCAATGCAAGCCTGAGCTGACTGACAAATCCAGCGAGGCATCTCCTCTATGTGTCTCTCCAGGCTAGATAAACAGATGTTGATGTAGCTTATCAGTGAATATGCCGGCCATTTCTGAGCCCTGTGCCAGGGGCAAAGAGAGAGACAGAGATGCGCCACAGGCTAAATATACTGGGAAAAGGCCAGGATGGAAGACGGTCCCTAAAATACCACTAAAATTCACACCCAGCCTCCTTGTTAAATATTTACCTCAGCCTTACTCTCTGTCCTTCCCAAACGCGAATGTTAAAGGTCCTACAAGGTACGGAAGGATCACTGCTGGGCACCGATGCAAACATATCAAGCCTGTTTCAATGTAAAAAATGTATGTGCACACTAGCAGGACACTTTGACAAACACAAACTTCTCCAAGGCTGATGTAGTTAAACTTGCACATCATGAAGTCATTAAAATGTATGAGTTTAGGGTGACCTGTAACTTTGGGATGAACGAGCAGGAAGGGAAGGAGAGATTGAGACAACCGTGTCTGACTGACAGCGAGGGACTCGCTGTGTTGTTTTCAGAGCGAGGTTGGAAGGAACAGGCCAGCCAATGTTCTCATTAGGGCCAAAAGTGCCATAAAGGAGGAGAGATACAGCGTGAGGTGAAAGAGGGGTGAGAAACTGAAAAGCTGCTGTCCAGATTCTGGGGGGAAAAACTGTATTTATTCTTTCTGGTAAATAATCAAGATGCTCAAACTGTGGCTCTGTTCCAAAAACTAGAAAGCTGTATATGTAGGTAGCATTTTAACGCAGTATTTCCTGACCTCACGCTCACACAAGGGCATAGATGAAGGTTAAGTAGCTTTTCATCAGTAATTCATATCATACTGAATATCATTCAGCATTATCATATTATTACTAACATCATTTAAAACCAAATTGCTTCAAAAAATGATTTTCTTAGTCAGTATTTTGTCTTGTTTTCCAGTATAACATTCATAAAACAAAATACATTTACTTCAGAAGAAACCTTTGAAATTAAAAAAAAATATGTAAAAGAAAAATACACTTGGTGTAAAATATTTGATTTTATTATTTTATATTTATATTTAAATTTTATTTTATTTATTAATTAATTATTTATAATATGTTTATTTTTTGCTAAATTAATTTAGCTAAATTGTTAAATTATTTACTTTAATTTAATTTTTTATTGTTTTATTTTATTTTATTTTATTTTGTGCAGTGTACTGGGTAAAAATAGATTAAGCAAGCTTCCTCTATCTTTGATGGGCATGAGTTTGTTTGTATTTTTGATCAATCTGGAGGAAATTATGGAGAAACTCAAGACCTAAGGGCAAATTAATTTACAAATTAATTCCAGATGGGAACAAAAGTCATTTTCCAGTCTTCCTGTGGTGGATTCAATACCGCAGAAGCTAAATAAATGTATCATATCTCCAACAAGCGAAAAGACTGTAATTTCTAAAAATGTTTTGTAAAGTAATGAGTTAAAGGTGTAGCCTGAAGTCTTTTTGATGACCATCTGATGCATACACATTATAAATATTAAAAGCTAAAATATTCATAAATGCTAAAAAAAAAAAAAAAAAAAAAAAAAATGTAGAAGCCCATTGGCTATGTTATTGTGTTTTCTGTACATCTGCTTTAGATTTATTTAGGTTTTGCAATGATACACTGGCATTCAAAGGTTTGGGATCAGAAAGTCTTTTCTGCTCATCAAGGTTGTGTTTATTTGATCGAAAATACAGAAAAAACAGTAATAATGTGAAATATTATTGCTATTTAAAATAGTGGTTTTCTATTTTAATATACTTTAAAATATAATTTATTCCTGTGATGCAATGCTGAATTTTCAGTATCACTGCTCCAGTTTTCAGCATCACATGATCCTTCAGAAATCATGTTGATTTATTATCAGTGTTAAAAAACGTTTTTTAAAGTTTTAGTAGTTTAGTTTTTTTTTGTTTGTCTGTTTGTTATGGGAACCTCTGATATTTTTTTCAGGATTCTTTGATCAATAAAACAAAAAAATACCTTTTTAAAATACAAATCTTTTGTAACTATATACACCGTTCAAAATTTGGACTAAAGAATTTTTTCTTTCATTACTTTCAGCAAGGATGTGTAAATAAAAAAGTGATAGTAAAGACTTATATAGAAAATAGAAAGAAAATATTATGTTAATAAATAAGAAAATAAATAAGTTAGAAAATATTTCTATATCACAGGCTCCTCAAAAAAAAAAAATAAAAAATAAAAAATTAAGCAGCACAACTGCATCCAATACTGATAATAAATCAGCATATTAGAATTAGAACAATTATATTTAATAGTATATTAAAATAGAAAACGGCTATTTTAAATTGCAATAATATTTCATAATATTACGTTTTCTGTATTTTTAATCAAACAAATGGAACTTTGATGAGCATAAAAGACTTTTTTTAAAAAAAATAATGTTAATTTCTGTGGTTAATATTAATATTAAATGTCAAAATGATGGCACAGATTTTATTCTAGTGTTGAATGGCTATATTTACTCAACCCCAGAAAGTGATTTAAAAAAATCCATGTAACAGAGGCATCACACAGTAATTAGTAAAAAAAAATTAAAAAAATAAAGAAATACACAATTTTTTATGTTGTTTACATTTAATTTGGAGATTAAATGTGAACATATAATTACAAATTTGAATGTTAAGTGCAATTAACTGTGATTAATTTCAGAAAAAAATATTTAATCGATTTAATTGATTGACAGCACTAGATATAACCCTATTTTCGATTAGCGAGTGTTGAACTCTCTTAAACGGCCCCATAAAAACAAAATAAACTGTTATGATCACACTTACATTACAGCTAGAATCATCCGTTTTTTTTTTTGCTGATAATGACACTAGGCTACTTTCTCCCTGTCTTTATCATAAACATTCACAAACACTCATAATTACACCATATTCCCACATTACAGCATCCCACAACACTAACATACTTCCAAGCTCAGTTTACTAAAACATAGCCGAGTTTATGTAGCAGGCAGTTTGTATGTTTCAGAGAAGGACGTTTAGTATCAGCAAACATCTCCTGAAGCACTCAGACGTACACATTGATCCTGCGAGGCATAAAAGTGCAAGCTATAATTGCTGTGAGCTGCTTCTAGTGTCTCTCTTGATCATCCATGACACGTTTGATTTCTTTTCTATTGTAAGAGCCTATTAAAAATGGGCACCAATAAAAGCGCATTGATTCATGCAGGATTAGCCCATCGGACAGGAGTTTTATCACGGCCACAAAATCACCAGCTCCCTTCTGTCGCTCTCACGCACACACTAATGTGTGCAGCTGCAGTCACATGGACCGTGATTTGCCAGCTTTCCACTCAATAGTCTGCTGACGGTGCCATGGGCCTGGGTGGGCTACAGAGCGAGTGTGTGCATGGGGGAAGCGATGCCCAGAACTGCTTAAGCGGTCTGGTGGTGGGCAGAGGACGAGCTCCCCTGTGGAGTTTTGTGCAGTACCCAGACCTGGATCAGACGCTTGGCGGTCACGCCGCACTAGTGAGCTCAGGCCGTACATTTATCTCTCAGAGCAGAGAGCTGCTGCGATTGATCAGCTGTGGAAGAGGAGGCGCTACGGTCCAGCACAACACCAAACAATCTGAGACGGCAAGGTTAGCGACACACAGCAACAACAAACACAGGACAGAAAGCCAAATGAGTTTAAAAATCATACAATATACAAACGAATGATTTAAACCTTTAAAAACAAATTCAGTGTTTAAAATGCACAAAGCCATTCAAATAAACAATGCAGAGTGAATGTTTCTTATTACAGAATTGCCATGATGAAAACCTCTTAAAATAAACTTTTTACATCATTGCACCTCTTGACACAAGTAACATGAGCCGCTTTGAACAAAAGGTTTAAAGATAGTATCACATAAGGACAATATTACTATTTATTCATTTGTACAAGAACATCTAAGGTGTATAATGATAGATTTTTAAATCTCATGATGATTCACTGGTGTTAGTATCGACACATAATTCGGAATTCTCAGAATTGCATGATACAAACACACAATTGTAAATTAACTGTAAATTATAAGTCAGAAAGTCTCGGTTACGTATGTAACCCTCATTCCCTGAAGGAGGGAACGTCAAACGTGACTGACTGAAAGGGAACTGCATGATATAAACTCAAACCAGCGAGTTATAAAGTGAGAAATGCAAGATATAAACACAATTCTGACTTTTTTCCCTCAGAATTGTGATAGAAACTTACAAAGACAAAACTGTGAGATATAAACTCACAAATCAGAATTTTTTCTCAGAATTGCACGATATAAACTCGCAATTGCGAGTTATAAAGTCAGAATTGTGCGATACAAACTCACAATTGCGAGTTATAAAGTCAGAATTACAAGATATAAACTCACAATTCAGACATTTTTCTCAGAATTGCATGGTAGAAACTCGCAAATGCGAGTTATAACAAAAAGTGTGCGATATAAACTCGCAATTGCGAGTTATAAAGTCAGAATTGTGCGATACAAACTCACAATTGCGAGTTATAAAGTCAGAATTACAAGATATAAACTCACAATTCAGACATTTTTCTCAGAATTGCATGGTAGAAACTCGCAAATGCGAGTTATAACAAAAAGTGTGCGATATAAACTTACAATTGCAAGTTACAAAGTTAGAATTGTGAGATATAAACTCGCAATTGCGAGTTATAGTCAAAATTGTGTGATATAAACTCACAATTGTGAGTTATAGTCAAAATTATGTGATATAAACTCAATTGCGAGTTATAAAGTTAGAATTGTGAGATATAAACTCGCAATTGCGAGTTATAGGCAAAATTATGTGAAATAAACTCACAATTGTGAGTTAAAGTCAGAATTGTGCATTACAAACTCACAATTGCGAGTTATAGTTGAAATTGTGTGATATAAACTCAAAATTGCGAGTTATAGTCAAAATGATGTGATTTAAACTCACAATTGCGAGTTATAAAGTCAAAATTGCGTGATATTACCTCACAATTGCAGGTTAAAGTCAGAATTGCGTGATATAAACTATAATATAAACAAATGCTAATTATAAACTTGCAATTCTGACTTTTTTTTTCTTGCAAATGCAAATTTATATTTCAATTCTGACTTTTGCTCTCACAATGACTTTTTTCCTCAGAATTTTGAGATATAAAGTCCAATTTTGAGGGGTAAAAAGACTGATATGTTCTCAGAATTGTGTTTATATTTCGGAATTCTGACTTCTGAATTCAAACTTTTTTTCGACTTTGCTATTGCAATTTTATATCAAGCAATTTTAAGGAAAAAAAAGTCAGAACTGTGAGATAAAAAGTTGCAATTAACTTCTTTTATTTATTTTTTTATTCAGTGAAGGAAATGGGCTTCCGTAGAATTGTGAGTTTGCATTACGTAGATATAACAACGGAATGGTAATAGCATTTACTAAAACTAGTAAATCAAATTTAACAGACTCAATTTTGTGTTGGAAGAATGCTTCATTTCCAAAAGTGAATGACCTGCGTTGAATTTCTTAGAATCCCTCTTCCTGTCATTCCAACTCTCGTTGTACCCAATTAAATTCAACTTCAATTCAGTTCTTCAATTTTGAATTTTGCATAACACTGGTATCAACTACTGGTACCGTTGCGATCCTAATTACCATGAGGAGCAGATTCCTCGTTATCATCTCATACAAAATACCAATGCCACTATCTGAAACCAGACACTACAGGATCGGCAAGGTCTCAGCCTGAAATCCTCTTAATCTCAGTAAGAAACACAAATTAGATTGTGTCATTCACACACACGGGGGCTCATACAGGGCCGTCCAGTTTGACACACGCTCACAGCTACGCATTTCAAAGATTTCACCCTGTCACATAATCAATGGCACGCAGGACTCAGTGGCTCACAATGAAAATCGACCTGCATTATCATACATACATTAGAGGTACGTGATATTTACACTCAAAAGTTTATATAAACATTCAAAAGTTTAGGGTCAGTAAAACTATTGTTTTTAAAGAAAAAAAAACAATTGTCATCAATTTAATGCATCCTTGATGAATATAATCAACAATAAAGACTTTTACAAGAATTCTGAATAAAATATATCATGATTTCTACCAAATATCAAGCAGCACAACCATTTTCAACATTAAAAATAATAAGAAATGTTTCTTGAGCAGCAAATCAACATATTAGAATGATTTCTGAAGGACCAAGTGAGAGTTAAGACTGGAGTAATGATGCTGAAAATTTAGATTTGTTCACAGGAATAAATTACATTTTAAAATATATTCAAATAGAAAACAGTCATTTTAAATAGTAAAAATATTTTACTGTTTTTTGCTGTGCTTTAGATCAAACAAATGCAGCCTTGGTAAGCATAAAAGAGTTCTTTCTACAAAACTATTAGGTAATTCAGTACTGTACAAATAATAATCATTTTAAAAAATCCAAATACTGTTTAATAAGCTTTTAAATGAATAATTTTAGCTAGAATAGCCAAAGGCAAAATTTATGGAAGCCCGTTTCTGCCACTGATTAAAAAAATAAAAAAAGTATTTGCGACTTTTTTCTCAGAATTGCCTGATAGAAACTCGCAACTGTGAGTTATAAAGTCAGAAATAAACTCGCAATTGTGAGTTATAAATTCAGAATTACGAGCTATAAACACAATTTGGACTTTTTTTCAGAATTGATCATTTATTTAAAAAAAGTACTGTTTCATAAGCTTATCGTTTCTTTCATTCTATAAAACAATAAATAATATTATCTTCTCAGCAGTTAAAATTGATCAATAAAAGATACACGATTTATTTGTTATGAGTTCCATTTATTGGTTTGAGTTCCAAATAAAAGATGAAAAACAAATTGGGTGAAGTACTATATCAACTGTTATGTGATATTCTGTAGGCATTACCGCCTACATTACTGCACATACTAATTTTGGTCTATAAACCTCTTTCAAATGGATCCTCTTCTCTAGCTATTGATGTAGATCATCGAGCGAACGGCGTGCAGCTTTCGTGTCAGTCAGTAAATAGCTATTATTGAACATTTACCGCATGCCGTATTTACATTTGATTTGTGCACAGCTGGAGACGCATTCATGTAGACATCTATTTTAACAAAGTTTTGTGCTGTTACTGTACCCAGAGGGATTGTCGAGTGCCGCTTGTAGCAGAGATAACCAACCTACACAGTTGATGATGTAAGATATTCTTGTTTACCGACCCGTGTCGTCGTGCTATGCAAACTAATGGCTGCATGTTAAAAGCCCCTCACTGAGTTCAGAGGGTTTTTTTAATGACTTCTAATTCCTCTCATCACTAGGCGACATGCACTTACAATTCAGCATACCAGCCTTTATTAAACATACAAACACTTTTCCCTCGTTACGGCTCCACTCCTTGTCAGGCTGGAGAGGAAGGAGTTCATGTGTCATTTCAGTGCTCAACCATTCATCAGTGTGCTTCTTTAAAATGAAGAGAAAGGAAAAAAGGAATAAACCAAGAGAGAAGGCAATTTGAAAAGAAGTATATCTTGCCCTGTCACCTCCTCTCTGCTGAAGTGCATTGTGTGTGCAGGTGCACATGTGTAGCCAGCTGTGAGACAACAATAACCAAAAATAGGCTGAAAAATGGCGCTAAAATAGACGTGCGAACGGGCCTGCTGTGACATCTCTCTCGTCGGCATTAGTCATGTGAGTCCCTCCGGTTCCATAACACCTCCCCAGGACCCAATCCTGTTCTTCCAAGCCTTTCCACACAAAACACGGTGCTATTTCCAGCCCTCAGCAGGGACTACGGCATGTCTCGCCACACTGACTTGTTAAAGACGGCTGAGAGAGTCTGTATCAATCTGAAACTCGCAGACGTGATGTAAAAGGACAGTGGCTTAAGGAACAGCTCGTCTGCAAATTCTGTCATTATTTATCATTTTTGAAACATTATTTGACAGTGTCATTATTTACTCTCCCTTATGTTGTTCTAAACCCATTTTTCTTTCTGCTGTGAAGACATTTTGAATAATGTACTGATCCCTGGAATTACTATGGAAAGGAAGTGAGGCTTTAATAATGAGCTTCAAAAAGGACATAAGCACCATAAAAGTTTCATAAAACTGGTCATGCTCTATATTTCAAGTCTTCTGAAGCCATACAATAGCTGAGTCATTATTCACTGAGATCTTTTCAACAAATCTTTTGCTGGACTTATAGGGGTGGACGATGCATCGGTAGACACAATTACCTGGTAGAAATTTGTCAACCGGTAGAGATTTTCATGTGATGCTGCTGTGCTACGTGGTCGTGAAAACGTCTCATTTGCATGCATTTTTAAGCATTGCGGTTTAAAAACAAGTAATTTTCAGCCGTTGAAACGTAGTCAGCAGCGAAAGGGAACTAATTTCACTATATGCGAGCACTTTATAGGCGTTGAACGGTTGAATACACACACTTGTATATGTCAAAATGCCCATCTTTGCAAGTATCCTTATAAACACAGTAATTTAGGTCTTAAGTGAAAGCAAACAGCTGAGAAAGAAAACACATGTAACAGTATATTGGGCAGCTCTTAAAGTGATAGCAGTCTAATATTCCTGCTGTTTGTCAGTCATGTTAATCAGACAACAAAAGAGAGAAAATCTCTCACTGCTCAACTTCAATAAGAAGAAATGTTTATTTAATTTAACAGTGAAGGATATGCATTTGATTATACAATGTAGCTTTTCTTAATTATTTGTTCTACTGTAGTTTTTTTATGTCCTATTGCTTGTAATTAGTTTTTTATTCTTATCTAGTCGCTGACTGTTTACTTGTCTTCAGTGAGCTTGGGTTTTTTGTACGATTGTATGATTTTTGAATGACTGTATGATTTTCAGATCCATCTTTTCACACTCAGGACAACTGAGGGACTCATAGGCAACTATTACAGAAGGTTTAAACGCTCACTGATGTGTTAGAAGTAGGGATGCACTACTGAGCTCCTGTACTCGTACTTGTTAAAATGCCCCGATACCAAATGCCGATACCACACAGCATGTGACAAGTGCGTACTCAGGCAAAGAAACACTGACAACAGAACAACAGAGAGCAGAATGGAGGTATTAGAGATTAAGGATGTCTACGAAGTATATGTATGCAAGTAATATAATGTTAAACATCAACGCTTGTATAGCTGGTGCGCGCGAGCTGATAGGCAAAGCACGCAGAGTGGATTGAGCACGCGGCGGCACGGAAAGATCACTGTAAAGTTTGTAGTTCAGTCGGATATGTCAAAAACAAGTAAGTAAAGCAATGCACAAGTTATTTAATGGTAGAGAGAGAGAGAAAGAGAGAGCGCACTTTTGTTGCGTGATCTTTATTGATGTTCGCTCACTTAGCACACGCATCATTTGGATTAAAACAAATTCGTAAATACGAAACAAAATTTATAGAGGCATTCACTATAAACGTCATTTATTTTCAACCTTAAGCAGACACGACTGTACACCAAAAGTGAAACTAGCAGTCTTTCTGAAATGCGCTAGAATGTACTGTACTTGAGCGCGTTGCGCATGTTTTGCTGGCTTCATGAGTGTTTCTGCATTATTTGAGTCTCTTTAGATTATAGCCCAAATAGCAGCATACATTTCTGAAAATATCAGAGTTAGGAGATTCATAATGAGTGGTTCCCTGCATTATTACAACAAAATGCATGATTACAGTACTGAGCTGCTGCAATGCAGCAGTTTAATGCTATTAAATTAAAGATGATGTAAAAAAAAAAAAAATTGAACTGTGAAAGTAACAAAACATATTTTAATGGGCATAATTAAGTGTATATATAGTCAAACCAAAAATTACAAAAAACACCAGATATACATCACCTAATTTTTGATTTTTGTTATATATCAAAGTGGGTGCAGGACACAGTTTATGATAATGTGAAAATTTCTGATAATGTGAGAAAAGGTATCTGAATACATTTTGGTTTGACTGGATCTATTTGATAAATGAAGTAAATCAACAAACAGTATACATATTCTTGCGACATTGTTTGTTAATAGTCATTTAACAACATAGTGTGTTGATTTGTTTAATAGTAGAATAGTGCCACATAGTTTGAGTGAAAGTTTGTGTACTTAAAAGCAGGAGGCAGGAGCAGGAGTTTTGAGACTTTGTGTAACTGAATGCTAATGAGTAATAGTTCTGTTCCTATTTTGTTAAGTTGGGTGTGTTAACTATGCAGCACTTTTCATTTCCTTTATCTGGTTATGTTTACATTTTGTCTAAAACGATGACATTGCCTTTTTTGTTAAAACCAAAAAGATGTGTATATTTTTGGCTTGGAATAGCCTTCTGTTAAAGATTTTTGTATTCAACCTTACTATAGACAAAAAATAAAACCTCCCTCCAAATTAATTGCACTTTCATTGAAACCAAATCTAAGAAGTATCAGGTATTGGTAAGTACACAAATGAAAATACTCATACTCGTATCGGTTTGTAAAAAAGTGGTATCGTTTCATCCCTTGTTAGAAGGAAAAACAGTGCATTGAAAGTGTGGGAGGTGGTGAAAACTTTTGGAATCTGAAGATCATTGTGTATTTAACTTATTTTGTCTTCTGGTGAACGTGAAGTATCTTCTGTAGCTTCAGAATGAAATGCATTATTGACTACATGGTAAAAAAAAAAAAGATGTTTAGGCAAAATAAGAGAAATGTATACATCCTCATTCCGTTCAAAATTTTTCACCCCCTGGCTCTTAATGCATTGTTTTTCCTTCTGGAGCATCAGTGAGTGTTTGAACCTCAGTGAGTCCCTCAGTTGTCCTCAGTGTGAAAAGATGGATCTCAAAATCATACAGTCATTGTTGGAAAGGGCTAAAATATACAAAAATACTGAAAAACCAAAGAATTGTGGGACCTGAAGGACTTTTCTGAAGAACATCGGGCAGTTTAACTGTTCAGGACAAACAAGGGACTCATGAACAACTATCACTAAACTGCAGATCATTCAGGTAACAACACAGCATTAAAAATCAAGTGTACATAAACTTTTGAACAGGGTCATTATTTTCTTTTGTAGACTATATGTAAACATCTTTATGTGAAATATCTTATTCAGGTCAGTACTAAGTAAAAATTAACATGCATTTTGTATGAACCCTCTTATTTTGGTCAAATAATTAACATTTTGCAGATTCTGCAAGATGTTTAACTTTCGTCTTCAACTGTAACTATACTGTGACCGTAAAATAAAATTGCTCATGTTGTGATATAAGATTTTGGTCATATCACCCAACCCATAGCCAGAATGATTCATTCTTAATTTTATCTGTAACTGTTCTTTTGACTCTGATCTTTTAAATGAATCTGTTGTCTGAACGATTCATTCATGATTTGATTCGGTTCACAACTCACTGACTCAATGCGGTCAGTCATCAGCTTACTGGAGGTGAGTAATAACTATAATTTTGGTCTGTTTTATTCACAGAAAGCTATCATACGAAACTACCTCTTCGAAACCACTACTTTTATGTTCTACAGAAGAAAGAATGTCATACAGGTTTGGAACAACGCAACAACGAGTAAATAATGGCATAGTTTTAGATGAATCACTCTTTTAAAATGAGAGCTTTTCACTCTTTAAACCTAATTTAAAGGGATATTTAACCAAAAATGAAAATTCTGTCATTAATTACTCACCCTCATGTCGTTCCAAACCTGTAAGACCTTTGTTCATCTTCGGAACACAAATTAAGATACTTTTGATGAAATTCAAGAGCTCGCTGACCCTCCATAGACAGCGAAGCAACTGACACGTTCAAAGTCTAGAAAGGTACCAAGAACATCAACATAATATTGACATCAGTGCTGCAAGAATTGTTGATTAAAGTCGTTATTTTTGCACACAAAAAGTATTCTCGTAGCTTGATAAAATTACAGTTGAACCACTGATGTCACATGGACTATTTTGTCAGTGTTCTTGGTACCTTTCTGGACCTTGAACGTGGAAGGACCCTTGCTGTCCTGGAGGGTCAGAAAGCTCTCGGATTTCATCAAAAATATCTTAATTTGTGTTCTGAAGATAACCGAAGGTCTTACAGATTTGGAACGACATGAGGGTGAGTAATTAATGACAGAATTTTAATTTTTAAACCTTTCAATCTAATGACCAGGGTATGACTGGCTTCTGATTCTTATCAAGGTTGCTTCAAGACCCTACTTGTACTTCATTAATTCCATAAGATGCCACAGGCAGGAAAAAAAGAAATTTTAGGAACTACAGAAAGATGATCTAATGTGAAATCATATCATAGCGACAGTGCATTAATGCAAGCTGCAGGAGGGCTTGTCAGTCGCTTTCTGGCGCTTTATAGCAATGCAAACAACACCTAGATCCTGAGGAAAGCGACTGCTGACTTTCGCCACTTCATAATCGAATAACAATTGTGCAATTTGAGATTTAATCTACGCATAACTCTCTCCCCACACATCTGCAGCATGAGGTGTCAAGACAATTTGGTTACAGATTTTAATGGTGTGTGCTAGGGTACTCCATTTCCATATTAGCTGGCCTATCTTAGCGGCGGTCTTGCACGGCGGCGAGCTCATTTACAGCGGAGGGTGGATCTGGGTGAAATTAGAGTAGATTACCATATTTAGATTTATTAGGTGCCCGTCACCGTGGAAACGGAGGAGCGTAGCAGCTTCTCAGGGAGGTGCGAACGTTTGATATGATTAACATCTGTGATGGATGAGCTGTCCAACGGCCCTCAATTAAACAATAACTATTCCACAGGCTGGCCAATGACAAAGAAAGTCAAACAGTGTGAGCAAGTGCCTTGCTGCCAAGT
Source organism: Labeo rohita (assembly GCF_022985175.1). NCBI lineage: Eukaryota > Metazoa > Chordata > Actinopteri > Cypriniformes > Cyprinidae > Labeo > Labeo rohita. Next base: position 8,064,847 of record NC_066886.1, on the reverse strand, counting down.
CAGCTGTCCACAGCTTGATGCAATCAGCATTGAATGGAGGTTTCACGTTGGAGGGCAAAGATAGCCACTAAGATTGGGCTACCGGGGACCCAGAGGGAACAGACAATCTAGCACCATGGGATTTTACTACAGTGAGAGGAAAGAAAGAAAGTTGCAGTTATGGATGAGGAATTTTAGTCCAAGCAAACACACACGGAGCACCAAATGTTCTTAAATGTGCTCTACTAAAGAAATAAAGTGCAAGAGGCTGTGATACATTATGGGTAAAAGGCAGCTCCTTCAGCTGTGAATATATTCACAATATAACACGGCTTTACGTGCCACATTACACTCAAAACAATAATTTGTAGATATAATAAAACATTTGGACTCCATGGACTTTCAGTAAACTATGCAGTGAAAACCTAACTGAGTAGAATAGTTCACCTAAAAATAACAAAAATATTTAAAAGGGATCCTCTGCAGTGAATGGGTGCCATCAGAATGAGAGTCCAAACGGCTGATAAGAACATCACAATAATTCACAAGTGATCCACACGACTACAGTCCATCAATTAACATTATTAAGTGAAAATCTGTGTGTTTGTACTAAACAGATCTATTTTACCCTAAAACCTTAAACCATTGGTTCTGGCCAAATTATGAGTCGATAAATCATAATAATGTAGGGCCCTATGGTTTCTGCGATGCGGAAAACACGGACAGAATCGTGGAATCCAGTCATAAAAATGGAATTTACTGTATAACATGGAATGTCACGGAATTTGTTAAACTTTGGATAAATAAATCAAACATATGTCAGTTCACTTAAATCAAATTGCGATATGGACTGAATATTAATAAACCAAAACTACCGTCATATCATATACAAACAACTACTAGTAATAAATTTACTACTAATAAAACATTATTTTTTTTATTTACCAGAAAAATTATTTGCCAGAATTTATTTACCAGAAAAATGTAAATATATACAACACAGTATTTCTGAAAAAAAAAACAAAAACAACAAAAAAACAAGAATTAAATTAATAATAAAATATTTTTTTTAAATTTAGAAAATTAATGGAACACACAGAATTTTGTAAAAAATAAATAAATAAATAAATAATAATAATAATATTACACACACACACACATATATATATATAAAATATTAATAAAATAGTTTCATGATTTCAATTGATTGCTCTTTGATTAATAAAATTAAATTGAACCATTAAAGTCTAGAGTCTAGAAAAAAGAAAATTTAAATGGAAAAAAGTTTGGAAAATAAAAATAAAATGATTTTATAGGGCCCTAATAACGCCTTCTAAAGTGAAAAACTCCCTTGTTGTCCTCTCACTTTAAAATCTACAAACTTATTTGTTTAGCACTGTTTTTGCATCTAGACAGTGCTTGATCTGAGCGTATGTCTTTCCTGATTCAGAGGAAAAAACTTTTTTGTTGTTTTTGTACAGATAATCTCCTTGGACCATCTGGGTTAGAGTGTCTTCCTCAAGGGCAAAATGTTGATTGCTTTATTCTTGTGGGAATAAAACCAGCTACCTCTTAGTAACCAGTCCAAACTGTAACCACAATACCACAGCTAGAGTAGGATCTGAATTCAATATAAAATTAAATACAGATCGCATGGGGTGACTGTTAAATCTATGTGAATCATAACCTAACATCTCAGGCTGTCTGCATGCGTTTAAATACTTTAATAACGTCATGCACAAGGATTAAGAGTTTTAATAGACTCCTGCAATGATCCAAAAGAGCTCTAAAGTGAAGCAGAGAAGGAGTCCATATGATATCACAGCAGATGTCACACATCTACTGCAAGTGCGTGACCTTTCTGAAATGGTGCCCGTTGTTTATGCAGTCCAAAGGGTGACAGATGGGTTCGCACTCGACTCTGTCTCTTAAATTTTATGAGAGGATCTATTAGAAGATGTCATCTTCTCCACTCAGCCTTGCCAGTGGAGAGATTCGGTCATGGTCACAAGGCCCCTATATTCACAGCCTGTAAAGTGAGAAGGATTAGCAAGTTTTCAATAAGAGACGAAAACAAACTTCTCAGGTTTCACAGAAGAGGGAATTTACAATATGAGGAAGGAGATGCATTTTGAATGCAATGAACAGGAACAACAGAAGATGATCTGTAGGAATGAGTGCGTTAACCTTTACATAGGGAAGAGCGGGTAAGCTATGTTACTTCTTAGTTAAGTTGTCCTTCATAAGAAAGGAGAAATGACAGAGGTCAAACTAACACACCTAATTATATTTCGGAATATATTATGCTATTAGATAAAATCAAAACAGCTGGAATCTATAATAAAAGGACATTTTTAAAATGTCATTCTAAAACTCATATTTTGCTGCATATTAATCTTAAATCTCAAGAATCGATTAGTCTAGACTGTTTTCAGTTAATGAAGGGAACACAGCACGCCTCACATCTAATAAATCGCTATAAGCTTTGAGCTTTGTTACTTCTGATATGAGTCTCAGGTGTCATATTCTGTCCATTTTATTACAGTATTCAAACAATAAATGTCATTTTGGCGCTGTTTATTGTAAGAAATGGCTGTAGCGCCTCAGTTCAAGAGAGGCGGAAGCGCGAATTGCAAATGAACTGATCATCTTCTCCATATTAATATCAGTTTCAGTGCGAAATAAACATTAATAAACATCCAAAACTATGTTAAAATAGAGTACAACTCACCGAAATCCGTATGCGAAATAATCTATATAGAATCGAATCGGAAATCAAATTACAAGCTTGTGAATCAAAATCAAATTGAATCTTGAAATTTGTGTCAAAACCCAGCCATGCTAAAAGCCAATCAAACATACATGTCAGAACATGCTACATGTTTATTTATTCAGAAAATATAATGAACAATATGAAAAACTGATTATATCATACAAATAAATAAAACCCAAAATTTCTAATATTCGCTGACTGACAACCAATATGGTGCTGATATATCATACATCTATAGTTTGCATGAAGGCATCTACACAAGCAGATACAGGTTATACATAAGTATGTACACTACTAGTCAAAATTTTTTTAACAGTAAGATTTTTAATGTTTTAATGCTTCTGCTCACCAAGCCTGCATTTATTTAATCCAAAGTAGAGCAAAAACAGTAAAATTTTGAAATATTTTTACTATTTAAAATAGTTGTTTTCTATTTGAATATATTTTAAAATGTAATTTATTCCTGTGATTTCAAAGCTGAATTTTTAGCATCATTACTCCAGTCACATGATTCTTCAGAAATCATTCTAATATTCTGACTTGCAGCTCAAAAAACATTTATTATTATTATGTTAAAAACAACTGAGTAGAATTTTTTCAGGTTTCTTTGATGAATAAAAAGTTCAAAGAATCCTGAAAAAAAGTGATAAAATGTTTCTTGAACCGCAAATCAGCATATTGAGAATGATTTCTAAAGGATCATGTGACTGGAGTAATTTAGAAAACTTAGGTTTGATCACAGGAATAAATAACATTTTAAAAAATGTATTCAAATAGAAAGCAGATATTTTAAATAGTAAAAATATTTCACAATTATTGTTTTTGCTGTACATTAGATCAAACAAATACAGGTTTAAAAAAACATTAAAAATCTTGGAAGCGTAACTCAAATGTTTTTACTACACAAGCTGAATTTCACTTTAATGAAAATGATTCATAACGTAATGCAATGATGCTTTCTCAGCATTCCCACACAGGCCACTAAAGCAGGCATTAACATAGACCGTCCAAATTTAGATATGATTATTATCCAATTTACAGAACAACAGACGTTCAGCTGCTCATGTTGTGTTGTCAAGCAACCCTAATAACCTTTTTTGCAATATCAATGTCTGAAACGTAGAGGGCTGAACCTAACAGATTGATTTACCAGTAGGTGACGCCGTGGCTGTCTCCAGTCCCCTCTCATCATGCCTTTATGCGTAATGAGGCAGAAGGGGACAGAGTTCAAAAAAAGTTCAGCTCACTGCTAATCATGCTTTCCTCACATTCTGGCAATTGCAAACACTCTGAAGGCCCTGTCATTGTAAAACCCTTCAATCTACCGGGCCAAACTGGCCTCTTATATAAGCTAAAACCTTTCGTACTGAAGATCAATTCTTTGTCTGAAGTAAAATGAAATGTGCTGGTAGTTCAGGAGGGTCCTTTGCAAATATAACGTACTTTTCCAAACCATATTTTGCTGCATTTTAACAAATTTACCATATCAATTGCAAGTTTGACGCAAATAAATAGTGTTCTCCTTTATACCAGGATGACCTCAGAGGACTTGGCTCCTTTATTGATTAGAAAGTTTTGTTCCGTAACACTGCGTCTTTTGTATTTTAAGTTTGTGTGTTTGACAAGCAGCGTCTCAAGGAAACAAGGCTTATATTTAACAGTGCAGTCAAGTCTCAAATCAGGGTCTAATCCTCTAATATGGCTTATTTCTGCCTTGGGACCGGCCCAAAATGCTTATTGATATACAATCCTTGAAATCCTTACTTTTTTAAACTCTCTTTGTCATAGTGGCCCTGTGCAGAAAGGCTTCATCCCCTGATATAAATCTCCATTTGCACTGTGACAGAATGAGTGAGCCCTTACATAACTAACCTCTTTAAGTCCACTGTGAATGACAGTCGTGCCTCTGCCAACAGACAGGAATTTACTTGTTCTAAAACAAAAATGTGTGTGTCTAAGACTGCTAAAAGTTAAATAACAGGGATAGCATTTGTACCCCATGGAGGGAAAAGGCAGTGGATCACTGTCTGATTCTGTCTTATGTTTATTGAATCTCTTTATTATGTCTAGCATTTCCTTGAATCTTTTAAATTTCTTAAATAATGTTACATCCCTTTAAACTAGGGTGCAACAAAGGGCCTAATACTTTTCCTCTTATTGTTTTATATATTATTTTATATCTTTTATATATAAATTTTCTATAAGGTTTGCAATGCTGTTACCAAAATTGTAATAATAATTTAATTGTTACTAATTATTTTAAAATATTTTGTATTTAGTAAATAGTACTATTAATTATAATATAATATAATATAATACAATATAATATAATGAAAGTAATACACACACACTGTATATATATATATATATATATATACACCAGAGCTGTTGTCTTTGAATTGAATGTTCATTTCTCTACCATAAGCCATCTCCAAAGGTGTGTCAGAGAATTTGGCAGTACATCCAACCGGCCTCACAACCGCAGACCACGTGTAACCACACCAGCCCTGGACCTCCACATCCAGCATTGTCTGAGACCAGCCACCCTGACAGCTGCTGCAACAATCGGTTTGCATAACCAAAGAATTTCTGCACAAACTGTCAGAAACCATCTCAGGAAAGCTCATCTGCATGCTCGTCGTCCTTATCAGAGTCTCGACCTGACTGCAATTCGTCGTCGTAACCAACTTGAGTGGGCAAATGCTCACATTCGATGGCGTCTGGCACTTTGGAGAGGTGTTCTCTTCACGGATGAATCACAGTTTTCACTGTACAGGGCAGATGGTAGACAGCGTGTATGGCATTGTGTGGGTGAGCGGTTTGTTGATGTCAACGTTTTGGATTGAGTGGCCCATGGTGGCGGTGGGGTTATGTTATGGCCATGCGTATGTTATGGACAACGAACACAGGTGCATTTTATTGATGGCATTTTGAATGCACAGAGATACCGTGACGAGATCCTGAGGCCCATTGTTGTGCCGTTCATCCACGACCATCACCACATGTTGCAGCATGATAATGCACGGCCCCATGTTGCAAGGATCTGTAAACAATTCCTGGAAGCTGGAAACATCCCAGTTCTTGCATGGCCAGCATACTCACTGGACATGTCACCCATTGAAAATGTTTGGGATGCTCTGGAACGGCGTATACGACAGCGTGTTCCAGTTCCTACCAATATCTAGCAACTTCGCACAGCCATTGAAGAGGAGTGGACCAACATTCCACAGGCCACAATCAACAACCTGATCAACTCTATGTGAAGTAGATGTGTTGCACTGAGTGAGGCAAATGGTGGTCACACCAGATACTGACCCCCCAATACAGTAAAAGCACATTTTAGAGTGACCTTTTATTGTGGCCAGCCTAAGGCACACCTGTGCAATAATCATGCTGTCTAATCAGCATCTTGATATGCCACACAAGTGAGGTGGATGGATTACCTCGGCAAAGGAGAAGTGCTCACCAACACAGATTTAGACAGATTTGTGAACAATATTTGAGAGAAATAGGCCTTTTGTGTACACAGAAAAAATCTTAGATCTTTGAGTTTAGCTCATGAAAAATGGGGGCAAAAACAAAAGTGTTGCGTTTAGCATTTTGGTCAGTGTATATATATAAAAATATGAAACAACAACTCATACAGGAGCATTTCTTCCCCAATATCTTGAATTTTAAGGCATTACTGCATCATTTGTCAACAGTCAACTGTATGAAATATAAGATAATATACAGGTCTGGGGGTGAGGCCAGCGTATTAACTGTGTTAAAAAAAACAAACAAACCTTGCCCTTTCAGATTTATACTCTATTAGTTTTACTTACTGCTTGTTTTCTTAAAAAAAAAAATGAACACTAGCTTCTTTGTTCTTTTTGTAAAGCCTCTAACACTAGCTTGCTTTTTGTTTTTCTATTCTATCTGTTTTCTTTTTATTTATTGTATAATTTAAAAAAAACTTTGCTACATGTACTGCGTCAGGCTAAAAGCGTCTGCTAAATGTAAATGTAAATGTAAATGTAAAATATTTATATATAAGTCTCCAATGCTATTTAAAAAATATTTTGCATATTCTTGGAAAGTACCATTTCTCTTTAATATTCCACTGATACATTTTCTGCAATAATTTGAATTTCATAGAAAACCTTATATAACCTATAATTGAATTTTTTAGATAACCTTGAAAAAAATTACTCCAGCAAAAAACACTTGAAGTACTTTACCTTAAATGAAACTAACTGCAGCTGCAGTTGACTGAAAAAAAAAATCCCCAAGGATTTGAATGAATAGTAATGCAATATATGATGCCACAGGTCATGGCTCCACTAAACAAAGCAATGATCCTTAAGTGTGATCACCACTATGTAAGCATCACAACGGCTGTAAAAGAATAAGAATACCTTAGCATTTAACAGCAAGGAAAGACACTTATCTTTTCAGACTGGCTTAAGTTCTTCCTAAACCTTAATTAACCTGCAAGCTGTTGTCCAGAGCACTTCTGTTGCTATGGACAACATGAGAACATGCTCTTTCTCTGTTAAAGGTGACAATATAAACGTTTCAGAAGGAAGGGTGTGACTAAGCCCTGTAAAAATGGCTGTAATTAAATTCACTGATTCCAACGCTGTAATAAAGTTCTGATACGGAAAACTAAATATAACCTGAATAGAGACCTGCAACTCTGCCTGAGTCACTGCATTACAAGAGGAGCGTTTAAATAATCCTTTATTTAAAAGCTGAGCACTTTTGTTTAAAGTCACTGTATTGTTTTTGAGGCCACTGCTGTCTTCTGCAATCATGTCACTGTCTATAAAGTGCTGCTGAATGCTGCAGAAAAAAAAACAACAACATGCATTACACTAGAAGTAACTAGATTTGGGGGTTTTTTTCTTGGTATATTTCCATACATTTGTCAATGTCTTACAATAAAAAGACACATTTAGTTGGGAACCAACAAAAGTGGGGTACTCTGTCACAATGCATAATGTGTAAAATGTAAAAATCACCTTTAAACTTTGCAAAGGCAAATCTTTGTTATAAGTTCAGGAGGACACTGATGTAGTAATCAATTCTCAAAGAAAAACAGAAAGCAGCTATTTTGCCAGATTTACCTCATAGAAATAAAAATAAAATAAAATCCAAATAAAAAATTTAATCTTGTTGCTTGTTCAAATGACAAGGTCCCTACACATTTTGAGATTTTTTCCCCACATGATTTCATTATGACTATTGTATGTTTTATGGAATTTAAAGGAACAGTTCTGACAATTCACTCACCCTTAGGCCATTTAAGAATAGGCCCCTATTTCGGAATCGTGGAACCCAGTCATAAAAAACGGAATTTACAGTTTAATGCGGAATGTCACAGAATTTGTCAGAGTCTGGATTAATTAATCAAAAGTAGTTCATTACACTTAAAACAAATTGCGATATGGACTAATATTTGTAAATATTAAGCCGCAAAATGACTGTTTAAATATGAATTCTGCATGTCTTTGTGTTAATGAATGGCAAAGACACGCGGTTTTGTTTACTACTCATACTGAAGTGTGCGTAACACTTGCGGTGATATTAGCAAAGCCACTAGATGGCAAGCCTGCAACCAAAAAAGCGTTATGGCTAAAGCTAACCCTTCCGGTCTAACAGTACGTGGGAAAGGAGACCAGAGGCCATTTTTTTTAATGGATGTCAATGGAGGAGAGGCTGTACTACGCTGAATAAACAACTTCTTAGAAAAAGCGGCTTATCATTTAATGAATCGACAGCCTATCTGCTAATCTTCAACATGTTTTACACTAAACAATACTTTAGGATTGAAATTCTTTTAGAGTTTACCACAGAAAAAATGCCGTTTTATAAGAGAAGTCACTCTCTTTTTGCGACAGGTGGGATTCAGCTCACGGCACTTCTCATTCATTCCTGAAATTCGATGACGTCAAGGCTGTAATGTGATTGGTTATTAAGGGACACGTGATCCAAGTTGACCGTTACGCTTTCTCCAATAGTAAGTAATACAGACCCTCTTATCTTCCTGTAGTAAGAAAATCTCTGATATTAGTGTCTGCCGCTAAATGAGGACATAAATACATGAACACCATCTCCAGAACTCCTCTCAGAATCACTTCATGAGAATTTTACCATTTCATTTGAGTAAACTGTCGTCATATCATATACGCACAGAAATTTTAAGGTATTCACGGTCACCCGTCAAAGTAAAAGTTTGGTTTTAACATAAAGACTCTGTGGCAGAAATACACTACTATTGTCCAGCAATATGTACATACATACTACTACTAAAATTATTTAAACCTTATTTTAAGGAATAATCATATATTTCTTCAGTTTGTTTAATTGTAATAGTAAATCCCCTTTACTTGCCAAAAAATAAAATTTGTTTAATTTTCATCAATTTAAAGATAAATGAAATTAATGCTTTATGCCTTCATTTGATTACCAGAAAAACGCAAGTACACAAAACAGAATTCCTGAGAAAAATGAACATTTCGCAAGGCTGTTTAAGAATAAATTAAACTTCTTTTTATGCATTCAAATAATTAGACATGCTAGAACACAAAATTTGGTAACAATAAAACATAAAGTGGGCAAAAATAAAACATTTCACATATACTGATGTTTAATTGTTTAATGATTTTAATTAATTACACATGCTTTTTGATTTATAAAATCTAATTTAACCATTAAAAAGGAGTCCAGACAATTAAAAAGAAAAAAAATGGAATCCAGGAAAATTAAAATGGAAAAAAGGAATTAGGAAAAAAATAAAACGGAATTTGGGAAAAAAAAAAAAAAGGATTTCATAGTAGATGACTTTATTTGAACAGATTTGGAGAAATTTAGCATTACATCACTTGCTCACCAATGGATCCTCTGCAGTGAATGGGTGCCGTTAGAATGAGAGCCCAAACAGCTGAAAAAACATCACAATAATCCACAACAAGCAATCCAGCACTTTTTTTTTTAGGTGAAATCATTAGGTTGTTTTAATTTCGAACCGTCGCTATTTTAACTAATTTCATGAATTTCACTTTCTCCAGTGAAAAAGTTAATATAAGGAAAAAAAGCAATATAAGGGACTCATTTGAAGTATAAAAGTTCTTAATGTTTAATTTGTTTACTATAAACATACACAAGAAGTGTGTGTGTGCTTCACAAGACATTAATTGATAGACTGTAGTCATGTGGATTATGGTATTGTTTTTATCAGCTGTTTGGACTCTCATTCTGACGGCACCCATTGACTGCAGACGATCCATTGGTGAGCAAGTTATGCTGAATTACTCCAAATCTGTTCTGTTGAAGAAACAAACTCATCAACTTCTTGGATGGCCTGAGGGTGAGCACATTTTCAGCAAGTTTTCATTTTTGCACGGACTATTCATTTAATTCAGTTCACTCTAATTCTTATTGAGTACATATTTTACATCTAAATATTAAAAAAAAACATGTTTTATAACTTGACCTTGCAAGATTTTTATCAGCTCTGAAGGATTTTACTCCACTGCTACAGGCTTGTGCTCAAGAAACTATGAATTTCCTTCAGCCTTGCCCTGGCATGACTGTAAAACGGGGACCCGAATCTGGACGCTGTCTGCATTCAAACGGGAAGACATTTAAAAGATAAGTGCGGAGACACATGTGATTGGAATTTGATCAGATCGCGCTGTCCTTCTCCTGAGGAAAACAAGCCTGAACTGTTTGGATCTCACAGTGGTAACTCCCCACCATGCCATTAGAAACATCGGTCATAAGAAATCTGCCATTGCAATCTGTAAATAACAGTGTTTGTGTTGCAATTGGAAACCTTGTGATGAAATTGTTTTACTCACCAGTAAAGGAGGCTGAGGAACAGAAGAAAAAGACACACAGACACGGACTGTCCACTCGCCTCGACTCCGAACCATTTTAGAGCGTCGACTAGCAGCTGCATGATGAGGCCTGTCACTCACACCGCTGGCTTTCTGCACACAGAGAGGAGACACTGACAAATTAAATGCACTTGGAGTTCAATGTATGTTATCGATACACTGTAACATCACAACACATCAGTCTGTGTAAAGCAATTAAAATATGTGTTCTGAGTTTGTCACAGCACAAAAATAATGCATCAATGGAATTTAAACCTTGCTAGCAAGCTAAGCGTTAAAAAAACTAAACAAAAAAAGGTGAATTTTTCCCACTACAGTATGGAAGCCTGTTTGACTTTTTAATCTAACAATTCTGACTTTTTTTTTACATAATTGCATGATACAAACTTGCAATTCTGACTTTTCTTCTCTGAATTGTGAGATATAAACTTGCAATCGTGAGCTACAAATTCATAATTGTGTGATATAAACTTCCAATTCAGATTTTTTCTCAGAAGTTTTTTCAGAGTTTGCATCTCGCATTTCTGACTTTTTTTCTCAGAATTGTGAGATATAAACTCAAAATTGTGAGTTATAAAGTCCAATTTTGAGAGGGAAAAGATATTTTCTCAGAATTGAAAATTTATATCTTACAATTCTGAGTTAATAACTTGCAATTGCATACTATGAAGTCAGAATTGCAAGATATAAACTCGCAATTCTGAGAAAAAAAGTCAGAATTGCGAGATAAAAAGTCACAATTACCTTTGTTACTCTTTTATTCAGTGGTGGAAATGGACTTCTATACTACAGTGTAAAACAAACACTGAATAAACAAATCAAGTTTTGTCATAACACTACACTGAACTAGTGGGAAAAAAAAACGTGTGAAGAAATCCCATAGAGTTATACTGAAGCAGTGACCCAAGCAATATTTAAAAAAAAAAAAAAAAAAAAAAAAAAGACTTGATCAAGTGCAAACACATGGCAACCACCCAGAAAACTGTAGAAATGCCTAGAATTGTGACAATGAATTTCAGAAAAATCTAGTTAAACAGAATGATACCATTCATGAGAATAGAAAACACTACCCTGTGACACTAGACCCATTCACCTAACCCACTTTTTCAGTGTTTAATATGAATACAAAACGTAAATGGTTAACCAGCTGACACGTTGCAATGGTCAAGAACATCTGTTAAAATAAATAAATAAAATAAAGAGCTATAAAAGAGCTATAAAATAATCTGTTTTTACTGCTGTGTTTCACATGAGGAACAGAAACTGCATGGAACCAAACAACACAACACATGTACTTAAAAATGAATTCTTTTACATTATTATAAGCACAATACAATTACGTTAAATTAGGTAAGATTAACTCACTTAAGTGTGCAGAAAACACGCTGATTCCTCAACCTTCCTCTGTTTGTGTATGTTTGATACTCTACTGTTTACACTAGTCACATGTGCTTTCACGATTCCTCTGACATTTCTCTAAATCTCAAAAACAGGCTCTTGATTGTGAACAAGAGGCCTTGAGATAGTTCTCATCATTGATATTGTGAAGTTACTCTTCCATGTCAGTATGGAGGTACAGTAAATCTCCAAGGAAATGTAGGCTAAAAAAAGACAGCATCTCCCACAACAGCTGTCCACCTGTCAGCGCACACCAGCTAAAGGTAAAGAATGCTTATGCTGTTAATGCTGTTTTAGTTAATGCTTACATTCTGTTAACAGTTAACTGTGAAGTTCCTCATCATGTCTGTGAAGCTCTACACAAAGTGTTTTATGTAACACAGTCAGCTGTGAGCACTGCTGACATTATATTTTCAATAACTGTTAGTCTGAGAGCATGTACACTGTAAAAAATAAAAAACAATTTGTTGAGTCAGCTTAAAATAATGTGTTCCCCTGCTGCCTTAAAATTTTAAGTTCAGTCAACTAAAATAAATTTAGTCAACTTGAAATGATAAGTTGTACTAAGTAACAACTTAGATATTTGTGTTTGCTAAACTTAACAGATGGGTAAGTAACCCAACTGCCTTAAAATTTTAAGTTGATTCAACTCAAATATCTAAGCTGTCACTTTGTATAATTTAACATTTCAAGTTGAATAAACTTTTTTCGAGTTGACTGAACTTACAATTTTAAGGCAGCCAGGTTACAAATTATTTTAAGCTGACTTAACAAATTGTTTTTTACAGTGTAAGGACATTGATCTGTGTGGAAAAGAACCAATCATATAGCCTACAATTTTGCAATAATCCAAGATAAACTTTTAAGAGATAATGCTGAAACTATGCATGATACTTATTGATTCTTATACATCAATTCATAAAGCACAATGTGGGTTTAGACAAATATCACATGCTTACTTGATTACACAATGTATTGACATTATTTGAGTGAAAGGTTCGTCGCATAAAACAAATCAATCAATAAAATGAAAACAAATGAACAAACACAATCTTTACATTTTCAAGTTTTTTCTAAGTCTATAATAGAAATATTTTGATGTGACTGCGAAAACTCATACGAAATTCACGTTAAGACAGTTTATGATTTACTGGCAACGTCTGTTATTGTTTTACCAATACACATATCAAGAATAAGTCCTGTCATGTCACCTTTCCCCTATTGTTTTGTAATAGAATCCGCACAACAGTTTACGTAATAAAATGATTGAGAAGCGATCGTGCTCTCTGCTAATAATGTTTGCGATTGCGTTAGTAAATCTGGGATGTTACGGTAGTGTTATGAATGTATTAGATGATAAAGATAGTAAACGAAATGAAACTGCGCTTACCCCGTGTTTGACAACAACCGCTTGCGATGACACTGAGGCGTTCTGGAAAATGTAGTTTTTATGCGTTGGGAAAAAAATCCCACGCAATGACTTGTGGTACTTGTAGTTTGCACTGTTGGCTAGCCGCTAGTGGACCACACAAGAATGGTAGCCTACATCTCTAATTTGAATAAAATATTAGTGATAATGATGATGACAATAATAATAATAATAATAAAAAATAAAAGGCTATAAAATAATTAGAAATAATAGCCTACTATTTAATATTTTGTGTTAGTTTATTTGTTTGCTACAGATAGCTATATTTTGTTGTCTTGTATTATACACTACCAGTCAATGTTTTTTAAATAAATCTCTTCTGCTCACCAAGCCTGCATCTATTTGATCCAAAATACAGCTGATTTTTAAATATATTTACTATTTAAAATAACTGTTTTCTATTTGAATATATTATAAAATGTAATTTATTCCTGTGATTTCAAAGCTGAATTTTTACCATCATTACTCCAGTCACAAGATCCTTCAGAAATCATTCTATTATTCTGATTTGCTCTCAAAAAACATTTATTATTATTATGATATTGAAAACAGCTGATTATAATTTTTTCAGGTTTCTCTGATGAATAGAAAGTTCAGAATAACAGCATCTGAAATAGAAATCTTGTGTAATATTATCAATGTCTTTATCATCACTTCTGATCAATTTAAAGCATCCTTGCTAAATAACAGTACTAATTTATAGAATTTCTTTCGCAAAAATGACTGACTTCAAGCTTTTGAATGGTACACTGTAAAAACAATTTGTTGAGTCAACTTAAAATAATTTGTAACCTGGCTGCCTTAAAATGTTAAGTTCAGTCAACTCAGAAAAAAGTTCATTCAACTTGAAATGTTAAATTATACTAAGTGACAACTTAGATATTTGAGTTGAATCAACTTAAAATTTGAAGGCAGCTGGGTTACTTACCCATCTGTTAAGTTTAGCAAACACAAATATCTAAGTTGTTACTTAGTACAATTTAACGTTTCAAGTTGAATAAACTTATTTTAATTGACTGAACTTAAAATTTTAAGGCAGCAGGGTAACAAATTATTTTAAGTTGACTCAACAAATTGTGTTTTTTATTGTTTACAGTGTACTGTATGGTGTATAATGTTACAAAAGCTTTTTATTTCAGATAAATGCAGATTTTTGGATCTTTCTATTCTATTTCATCCTGAAAAAAATGTACTCAACTCTTTTAAATATTATTGTATAATATACTCTTTTAATATTATCGTATATACATCTTTTAAATACTATTATTTAAATATAATTCGTCTTATAATAATATTAAATGTTCCTTAAACAGAAAATCAGCATATTAGAATGATTTCTGAAGGATCATGTGACACTGAAGACTGGAGTAATGATCCTAAAAATTCAGCTTTGAAATCACAGGAATAAATGACACTTTAAAACATATTAAAATATAAAACATTTATTTTAAATAGTAAAAATATTTAAAATTGTACCGTTTTTGCTGTACTTTAGATCAAAGAAATGCAGGCTTGGTGAGTGTATGTTTTTTTTTAGTGTTTTTGTTAGTTTAAGTTATTATTACTATAATAAGACTTTAAAATGAATGTCTTTCTTTATTATTTATATGAATTATTATTTACAGTGGAAACATTCAAATTCAAATTACATGGGCGTGAAATATCTTTGATGCAAAAACCATGGTAATATTGTTACATTCATGGAAGTGTATATCATGGAAGATCGCATTAAGGAAGTAAGAAATGTAATATCTAGTTGTTTTTAGAACTATATTAAAATATATTTGGAGACAATAGAAAAAAGTAAAAATTTAAAAGCAAAAAAGACTATACAGCTGTTTAGTAAGTACAAGTTGTTTATATAAAAGGCCTTTCTTTTGTATTATTATTATTATTATTCATTTTATGTTTTATTTATTTATTTATTTTACTTTTATTAATTTATTGTATTCTTTTATACGTGTATATGTGCACTGCCCCTGACATGTAAGAATATACACTACCGTTCAAAAGTTTGGGGTCAGTAAGACTTGTAATAGTCCTTAAAGTAGTCTCTTATGCTCATCAAGGCTGCATTTATTTGCTTAAAAAAGAAAAAAAAAAAAAAAACAGTAATATTGCAAAATGTTTTTACAATATAAAATAATGTTTTTTATTTTAACATACTTTAAAATAGAATTTATTCCTGTGATGAAAAGCTGAATTTTTATCAGCTGTTACTCCAGTTTTAAGTGTCACATGATCCTTCAGAAATCATTCTAATATGCGGATTTATTATTAGAATGATCAATGTTGGATAATATCAACAGTTGTGCTGCCAAATATTTTTTGGAACCTGCGATTTTTTTTTTTTCAGGATTCTTTCATGAATAACAAGTTTAAAAAGTACAGTGTTTATTCAAAATATAAATATTTTATAACAATGTAAATTATTTATTATTAACTTTTAATAAACTTTTAATTATTAACTTAATACATCCTTGGTGAGTAAAAGTATTAATTTCTTAAAAAAAAAAAAAAAAAAAACAATAAAAATGTACTGACCCCAAACTTTTGAAGGGTAGTGTATGTGCTCTTGTATGTAAAATATATGGTTGTATTTGTATGTAGTTGTTTTCGTTAAAGTTCAATAAAAAAAAAGTTGTTTTTAGAACGGTAGTGACCGAATCGAGTAGATCATCGTTTGATTTAGAATCCCTGCTCAACGCGATCGGTTGCCTCGTCGTTCGATTATAACGCAAAGTCGCTCCGTTCGCTCGCTCGTTTCTCTCATTGCAACTTTTGCAGGCACTCACTCCACAGACATGATCACCAGCTGAAGCCAAGACCTGCAATTTGGCTCTTTTTTTAGAGCCAAAACACCATCGATCCCCGTGGAGTTAGTTGCAGACATTCTTTCTTCATCACGCACCCCGGGCCGATGATCAAATTGAAATTCTGGATGTGATTTTTTATTCTTTTATCCTTTTTCTCTCCCTGATGAACTGGGTTAGTAATGCAGGAGACAGCAGCGATTCTGTCCGCGGCTCAAGATGGCAGATTTTTATTGAGTTGTGAACAGTGCTGTCGCTTCATTTTTTGCCATGAATAACAGAAATCCTTGCACCGATGGCCCCTGTATACGAAGGTAAGATCTACAGCCCTTACGAGGGCGAAATTAATGTCAGACCTGCACATAATTGACTAACATTATTCACTCTCTCCGCAGAGAGACCGTCGGCTCCCGAGGTTCATTACTAATCTGTTACTTGTCTCAGAAAGGATGCATTTGTTAAATTATCATTATTTATGTAATCTCAACTTGATGTGCCATCGGTTAGTTGTTGAATACATCCTGGTTTATTGTTGCATTTTGACTCAAATCTATTTGAAACCGTCAACCTCCCTCTGTTTTATTGTGTAATGCTGTCTATTCACTTAATGTTTATTCTTATTACAAAACACCACAGTTTTATAACAAATTGCTGTGTTCTGCATCCTCATATCGTATATAATAGATTATGCATCTATTTATCCAGGCAATATGCGAAACAGAAAGTGGATATGAAGCAAACAGGCAGTGTGTATACAGATAAGGCGTGATTAGTAGTTACTTCTTGGATTTGCGCTTAATAATGACTTGATATTCTATTGATGCTGCACAATGTTGTAATGATTTTGACTAATTCACTGCAGTGTTATGGTGACTAATCCTCATTCAGGAATGCTTTATAGGGACTATAGTGCATCCATAGCAGAGTTTTCTTATTTCATTAGCATTTTTTGTTCTCTGTGAGGGGAGAAATCGATTCATCAACAGCTTAAAAAGCTGGGTTTGTTCTCCAGAGAGTATCCTGAGGTCACTTACAGGGTTAGTTCAGCCCTAAATGAATTCTGCCATCATTTACTCACCTAAATCTGTTTTCTGGAGATTTTGGACTGAATGTTAGTGGCTGAGGGTTTTAATCACTTTCACTATGCAAAAACAAGACGAAGTGAAAGCGAATGGTGATTTAAGATTGGCATCTTTCCAGTCGCACAGGTTTAAAATGACGTGAGGTTGTGTAAATGATGACATGATTTACATTTTTGGATGACCTGTCACTTTATGGCTGCATATGCGGTGCATATCCATGTTTTGGGGCACTATATGTGCCTTGGGTGCTTTCAAATTGTATTTGTAATTGAGTTTGAATCATATTCCAGTTGGTTTGAGTTCATAATGCATGTGTAAGATACTGTCTTGAAAATGTAGATGCCATGCCACCCTCAGATTGCGTTTATCCTTCTCAATTTCTTCAATATTTCTGATTGATTAGCCATGCTCCCTCTGCTGGTGATAGCAACCCCCACCCTTTTAGTTTTTAATTCGATGTCTTTAAGAATATTTGCACCAAATAAGCAATACTTTTTAATGTTTGCTTTTAACTATCAAGCTAAAGCAACGGGAAACGTGCAAACTTACTCAGTTCTACAACTTTCTCAGTTTACATGATCATAGGTAGATGGATTCTAGATAGATTCATCTTGTGGCACTGAAACATTTGAAGACCCTTAAGGTAACCCTATGGGACATCTGAAGACCCTTGAGACTTGGTTTAGCCTTTATCTTGCTCTGGCTGTTGTATAAACAGCATCTCCTATGGGACATTCAACATGATCTCAAACAAAACCAAGTGAACTTAAGAAACAGAATCTGTGGGACCTTAACCTAAATGTTTAGTCAACTGGTGATGCTCATAAAGCGCAAAGAGAGATTTGTCATTTGGAAGTAGTTAATGAAGTAAAACTGACTTTGTTCTGGTGGTTTCTCCATCTCTGCTCTTGCTTATTATAGACGCGTGCGCTCAGAATGGAAATGTGGGGCAGCATCACACATTTCCTTTACTGTCCATATGTCTTGTGTGATATTTATGAACGCAATTATGTCGTTTTTACACTTCAGATGGCTGGTTTAGCTGTTTATCGCTCTTTGTTTCACTTGTAGAGTTGTTTTCATTACAAAAGCTGGACATTTTAATATGGTGAAGTTGTGTCATTACATTCCGAATGTCTAATAATTGGTTTATTTGTTGCTTTTTTTGTGGTTTGAGCAGCCAGGTCTGTGAGTGCATGTGTATACGCATTAAAACTAGATTAAATGTCTGGTCATGCTTGTTTAGGATTTATTTACGGACTCCTCTGCTCATCTCATGGCTGTCAGATGCGTGTATTGTGGCGCTAAGGCACATGCGCGCTGTGTTGAGCTCTTTTCAAAAGCAGGAGTAAAAGACCTTTCAGTTTGTGAATAAATATCTGTTACTGCTCCAGTTTAGGGTACAGACTGTCCGTGGAGACGTCTGTAATGCCAGTCCATAGTGAGAGCTCTTTGTTGTTGCCTTTTCCCGTGCACTGATGTGTCTTTGTGGAGCGCTGTGGTGCAGGCCCAACGCTCTGGCTCAATCCCATACGGAAGAGTAATCTGGGGCCAGAGGAGTCTTGGCTCCTGGCCTCGTAACCCACACTGACATGTTGATAAATGCCTGATGTGAGGACCAGGACAACCTGTCTCTACAGCAGAAGGAAGCGAGTGTTTAGCTTTGGAATTCTGGAGATAGAAAGACACCTTGAGTCAGGCCTGGGTCTTTCCGATTATTGTTTTATCTCTTTGTATTTAGGGGTCGTGTGTATTAATTATTAATATTATTTACGCTATGCTTAATCTTTGAAGGACAATTCTGTCATCACTTATTCAAACTCATGCTGTTGCAGGACTGTATGACTTTCTTCCCAGGAATGTTAAAGGAAATTACTACTCCAGCTACTCTTTCCCATAAAACATAAATATACAAGACTGTTCAAAAGTTTGAGGTCAGTAAATTCATACTTTAATATGGCAAGGATGCATTAAATTGATCGGAATGACTTCTGAAGGATCATGTGACACTGAAGACTGGAGTAATGGCTGCTGAAGATTTGGCTTTGCATCATGGAAATAAATTATATTTTAAAATACATTAAAATACAAAATGTTTTGCTGTATTTTTGATCACATAATGCAGCCTGGGTGAGCATAAGTGACCACTTTCAGAAACACCAAAAAAATCTTATCAACTCAAGATTTTGAGTGGTAAATAAATAAATCTGATTGGTCCATATGACTTTTCTATTATGTTCCAAGCCTTCTGAAACCAATTTTTTAAGAACCAGTTGTCTAAACCTAGGGCCCTATGAAATCTGTTTTATTTTTTCCTAAATTCCATTTTATGTTTTTCCAAATTCCATTTTTTTCCATTTTAATTTTTCTGGGTTCCACCCAATTATTTTTTTACATTTATCTGGTATTTTTTTTTATTCTAGTGAATTTTAATTATAAAAAAAATGTTTTAATAATTTTATTACTAGTAGTACTATCATTACATTAAGTAATAATTTTACTTTTAATTTGTCACAGTTTTTTAGAAGTTAAACCAACCTTTTATTTTGACAAGTTGCTGTGAAGACCTTTAAATTTCTGTTTGTATATGATATGACGACAGTTTCTCTCAAAAGAAATTATAAAATGTTCATGAAGTGACTCTCAAAGCAGTTCTAGAGCTTATGTTTGTGTTCATGTACTCATATTGAGGCGGCAGGGGCTGGAAACACCACGAGCATCACATGCGCTTATGTATGTAGTAAACAAAACCACGTGTCTGAGCTATTCATTGACAGAGACACTCAGAACATGCAGATTCATATTAAGATAGTATTGTTAAGGCTTGGTATTCACAGTCCATAACGCATTTTGATTTAAGTGTACTGACCTCATTTTGATTTATTCATTCAAAATTCGAAAAATTCCATGACATTCCGTGTTACACAGTAAATTCCATTTTTATGACTGGATTCCGCGTTTTCCGCATCGTGGAAATCATAGGGCCTAGTTGTTCTTTGACCTGTAGATGATCTCTGCCAACTGTTTTTGCTTTTCAAACCTTTGGAAACCTTCTTGGTTTCCCTGAGTTTGGGTTCAAGCCACCATCTCCACTTGACAACTGTCTGCGTCATAAATTTCATAAAACAACCGTTCCAACATATTGTTCTGTTTTGGTGTTGGAGGTGATTGATTGTCCTTAACTGATCTTAACCCATGCCTAAGGTCCAGGGTCATTGCCAGTTGAGAATTGCAGGAAAATCTATAAGTTTGGAGGTCATTACCCCCCTGAGTGAGTTTACATTGTTGCCCCCCTCCATCAAGAGGAAGTGCTTCTTTGCGAGGACACTGCAGCATTGTGACATCAGTGTCCTTTTGGCAGACCGACAAATGCCTGGTTCTCATAGCCATCCACGGTTGAAAACCACAATGGCTGTCCAGGTCATTGGTCACTCTGGAAATAGTCTTTTCCAGTGTATTATCCTCACAGAAGTCCTCACAGGACTTTTTGCCTCACCGTGGGTCAATGAATGAACCGCAGTCTTACTGAATGTGATTATGCTGTCCACATCTTGTGTTCCTTTGAAGCCTGAGGGACATTTGAGCTCTCAGAACCTCAGTGGGGAAATGGCTCACAGGTGTGCTTTGGTGCCCAAGGGAGCAGAATTGTGGGATATGGGGGTTGGTTATTTAATGGGGTCTGTCCTACTGACAGAAACCAAAAGGGTTAGGGAAAACGGGGCTTTGTGTTACAGACCACGGTGAGCTTGTTCATTTTTGTAGGTGTTTATTTTGCATGTGACATGCACTAATTTTGCATGTTTGGATTGAAACTGAAATGTACAATATGAATGCACTGACTAATGTGTGATGGTACCATCACTAGTGAACAATTTTAGTATTTCAACACGAGCCCATAACGTGATTCTCATTATCAATGACTGTCTGAGAAGGACGTTAATGGCAATCTTATTTAGAAATGAAATCCAGATTCCAGTAATAAAAGTAAAGCCATTTGCACTCTGTGTATGGCTATAATTATCTTCAAAGCTCAACAAGTATGAAATATAAACACAGTGGATGTTTTGGTATAACATGTTTTTCTCATTAAGTGATTTATGTGGGTGCTTGTCACAATGACGCTGACCTCTAGAAGTCTCACAGAATGAAACTGTCAAATTAAGTAAACAGTGTTAAATGTGATGGCTTTAAATATTTCATTCAGCTCTTTTATTATGAATGCAATAAAAACAAACTCTGAATCCTATTAATTCAGTATTCTAACCTCAGGATTCATAAACCTCTACATGTCTCTAAAGATGTTCATTTGTAAAAGGGTTTACATTTCAGATGCGATTAATATGTTGATATTGTAAGTTGAGTTGTCTGTGGAAACATATATGAATGTAAATGTATGTTTGCTAAAACTGGGGGGGGGAGAATTAAAAAAAAAAGGTTTTATTTTTGGGGCTGTTAAAGTGTTAACATTTAACTTTAAATTTAAATATTGTTACTGAATATGAAACCATAATATTAATATCATAACCATTCTTCATTTGTCCTTGTAACAGTTATTCTTAGTATCATTCTTAGTATTTAGTATAAGTAATAGTATTAATTTTTGATCTAACTGTTTTTTTTCATAGTTAAAATACCAAAAACTGCTTTATAAAGACTTTCTAAATCCTGAGATTAATTACAAGTATTTTATTCTTTTGAATAAAAAAAAATAGCATTATGGGAAAAAATATTAATTTCAATTTTATACTTATTACGTATGAAGTAAGTACAAAGAAATAAATTAGAACTAGAATGTTTTTTTCAGGTTTATAAACCTACATGTACTTTCATTTGAAAAAAGATAAAAAACATCAGGTTTAATTACTTATTATTGTACTTAATTACTTATTTTGTATTACTGTGATTTTTAGATGCCTATTATTTTGAAACAATTTTAGAAACAAGTTGTCTTTAGTTTATAATGGCATGCTCACAATTCTCACGATACAAATGGGTTTTATCCATAATGTATAGCTGCCTTTATTTTTATTTTTGTTATTATAATTTTTCGCTCACAAAGGGGTCATCACATTGCACTGTCTTTCTCTTCAACTTCTGTACGTCCCCTCTCAGGCACCATAGCACATGACCCGCAGGCTCTATAATGGGATTTTATTATTTCATAATTAGCCTGTTTGCTGTGCTCATGTTGACTTATGTAACAATTTATTACGCAACTCCCAGTTTAAATGACTAATTTGCAGTTCTCTATTTGTGAAAGTTTTGGCATGACTGGTAACGATTAGTCCGCTATAAGGTTTCAAGGAGAGACGTGCCAGCGTCGTTAGCCCGAGAGCTCTCGCCACATGCGAGATACGCCAGGGTAGGTGAGTTCAGCATTGATTCGCAGCCATGCGGAAACACAGGAGGATCCAGCTGCAAGCCTCTATGTTTGTTTCGCGGTGCGGGCGTCAGATGTGATGCAGCACCAAGGGCATTTTCAGACAATGCTGAGTGTCATACCTATCTACACCCACACTTATCCCGCAGCAGCGATGCATTCTAGGAGACACGCTGTGTTTACATGGTAAACAAAAGGTTTGCATATAGTTGCCAGGCTCTGTCAACATACGGTCACTTAGTGAGGTAAATAAGCAGCGATAAAAATGCAAGAAACTGATGGGTATGAAAAGGAAATCAAGTCATTTTTAAATGTTTCAAAACATCACAATTGGGCCTGTTTTGACTCATTCTGCCAGGTCTGGTGGATGTGCATTTTTTTCTTAAAGGGTGGGGGTCCAACTGGCATGTTTCCTTTGATCAGATATGAGAGGATCAGTTCACGCTGGGGTCTCTCCCGGCTGCATTCTTCCACCAACAAAGGGAAATGAAAGGGGGGCTTTTTTTCACAGCCGCTGGATTTGCGGGGCCGTAATCACATGGCAATTACTCCTTCATGAAGGGCACCATTCATTTCGCCTTCACACCTATGGTTACCGGCACCAGGGTTCAAATCACCAGCCACTGACTGATGGAATTCAGCTGCTTTTGTGCAATGCTGTCCTGCTTATAGGCATCTCAGGGCATCAGTTATGAATTTTAGTGAAATGCAAAGGGTTAATAACATGGGTATCTTTGGTTTTTAACCAACATATTTAGCTGTACTTACTCTGAAACAAATTGTGAGGAAATTTCATAAACAGTTGGCAAATGGCAAGGAACACACTGAATTATCCATTGTGCTATGCTAATTTTTTTTTACCTAACTTAATTTGGTGTTCCTAGTTAAAAATAAGCTTGTAAATCTCTCATAATGCTATATTATCACCAAATCTTGGATTCTATGTTTTTGTCAACTTGTTTTCTTGCAGTTACATAGGTTTTGTATTTCTTTTGAAACTGATTGATCACAGGCCTTATTTATTTGATCTTATGTGCCTTTTGAGAGCAGAAAAAAACATTTTTGTGGGTAATTTTGGCAGTGTTCACTCATAAACAGAGGTGCAAATAGAGTTCACCAAGCGTCGTCAATCGGCCATATTTGCGACACTGAACATAAACAATACTACTGAACCTGCTAATTATTGCTGCTGAAAATGATCAATTATTGTCATGTTTTGGGCTGTACTAATTGGTCAGACCAAGAAAAACATTTGGAGTACTATAGACTGCCAAAAGTTGTAACAAATCAAGGAGAAGTGTGCTAAAAACTTGAGGAACAAAAGGGGTTTGTGGTTGGCCAAACTGAACCAGGATTTCCAGGGCAAGAATCATGACAACATTTGTTTTTGTTCTTAGCATTTCCATTCAGCTAGGTGAAATATTAGGCTAATGTCGTAATTAATACTGCTCATATGCATCTTTACCACCTATTAACTTTAGTTTGTCAAAATATTGCACCCTTTCCTGCTTACTAAGTCCTTCTCTATATGATTTAGCAGTTTCCACATGTTTTTTCAGTGGTTTAGACAACATAAATTAGCCGAACAACATATCCCGTAGTACATTAACCCTGCAATCAGTGCTGTTGTTTACATCCGTGTATCTCCAATATCGACACACATCCGGGTAACTGACCAAACCGTGACATAAGTGCAAACCCCTTTATAGCTACACAACCTACAATACGAGTAAATCACACGCATATGCGACTAAATCTTCACTCTGGGCGACAAAATGATGTTTAACATTAGATTTCACTCGCCAGTGTGTGAGTTGGAGGCTCAGGAGAAGTTTAGTACATATATATTTTCACTCGTCGAAGACTCTAAGGTATTGTGGTACTCTGAGGTCTGTGGTATTTTAAAAATAGATGCGCATTGCGCAGCTCACCTGTATTTTGCCGTACCGTAAACTCTAGTCTGAAGGCGCACGACCTCGCTTTGCTGAGAGCGCTGTTTCTCACACACCCAAAGAATAAGAGAGCGAGAGAGTCTAACATAACATGCAGAACTGACGTGCTGCATGTAAACAATGTTCTTTGTTGAATTTTCCTGTCAAAATAATGAAATTAATCTGAAAGTCTTCAGCTTTTAAAACAATTGCCGCTTTCTCTGGTTGGGGGCGGGACTAGTGCGCAAACGACAGTCTCATTGGCTGGCGCTCACCTATTATCATCCGTGTTTTGATTTCAGCAAATCAGTTATGAACCCGGTATCTCATTACTCCTTAGTGCATTTTATATTGTTATTAGTAGTAGAATTCGTAGTATTTTGATTATCCTATTAGTATTGTTGTTAGTTTTTTATCTTTTTTTAAATGACCAACAATATCTTAGGCACCACCACCAGTACAAAGTTCAGTTAAAATGACTAATATGCATTCATACATGGTTTCCAAGTTTTAATTCTAATTACTAAAATTCTATCAAGTTGGGATAAGATTGCAAAAAAGTACCAAAATGATTGAATTTTTATACCCTGTGTTGAGCAAACTTCAGTAGGTTTTGATCCAATGTGATAACATTAACTAGCATATTCTGGAAAACGAAAATCCCCTCTTGGCCAAAATGAGCTGAAAAACTGAAATGGTGTTCTCTTGTAAAATTCTTTTGTACTCCAATAATCTGTTTTATTTACAACTTTCGAGAAATCATTTTTTATAGTGTGCTCTGAGGTAAAATGGGGTCTTGTGTGCTGACTTCTGTAATGTGGGATCCTGTGCATGAGCATACATGGGTTAAATTGGCATACAATGCATTCATTGGTCTTTCAGCATGCTCACCCCCTCCCTGTTCTGCCCATGCCATGCCAGCCTGCTGAAAGCACATTGTCTATGCCCTATATAATCCTATTGTTGTTGAGAAACCCCCATGACTTGGGCCATTTGGCATGGCGAAGCCCGGCCTGCTTTATTAGGGTAATGTACAGTCTAAACTTGATGTGACAGACAGATTAGCTTTGCCCACAAACATCCCGTAGTTAAAACCCAACATAACTAAACTTAATAGTATAAAGATGTGTAGGTTTCATTTTACTTTTATTCATTTTTTAGGGTTTGTATAGATCATTGGCCACTCTTGAATAGGAGTTTTTATTTTATTTTATTTTATTTTCAAAATAGTACAGAATTTAAATTCTAAAATGTATTGGTTATTTGCCATAACATTTTGATAATTGATTGTATAGATCATTGGCCACTCTTATTCTTCCACTGGCAGTGATTTGTAGTGTGAACAAGAGTGGAAGTATTGTATTTTATTTAATTTTTTATTTGATTTTATTATTTGATTTTACTTTATTTAATTTAATTTTATTATTGTTTTATTTTATTTTATTTTATTTTTTTTGTATTAAAATAGTACAGAAGTTAAATTGTAAAATTTATCAGTTATTTGCCACAACATTTGAATAATTGTCAGCTTATCATACCATATTTAAATTTTAAATATTGACATATTCCTATTTATTTTGACTAATTATTTTTCAAAATATATTTAATTTTATTATTATTATTATTATTATTATTAAATTTTTTATTAATATTTTTTTAAATTATATATATATATATATATATATATATATATATATATATATATATATATTTGATTTTAAAAGATTCTGTGTATATCAGTACAGTACCAGTCAATAATTGATATTTAACAGCTGATAAATAATCTTTCCTCTTGCTAGGACGTTCAAAAAAAATATAAAAAAAAAAAAATATATATATATATATATATATATATGTATTAATTTTTAGTTTTTTTTTGTTTTTTTGTTTTTTCCTTTTTGTCTATATATAATATATATTTCTACATTAGTGTTACTTGCTGTTTTTTGTATTTGATTGTGGAATTTACAAGCTATTTCTGGGTGTACAAGCTGGTGTTTCTGTATCATTTTTCTTCAGTGTACGTATGTCTCCGTCTTCCTCCTCCTTATTTAAACATTTCTTGAAGGTAATATAGTCAGGAGAATAAAGAAGAACGGCCCTGAGAAAGATATTGTCAATAAGTCTCTTCAAACCGGTCAGTTCCCACCCTCTCATACTCATGTTTTATATATTGAAAGCGGCAGACAGTGCTGCAGGTAAAACTCTCCACACACACACAGTCATTGTGGGGTTTGGCCGCCCAGCCCGACTGTGGGCTCTTCACAGATGGCTGCAGGTAGCGTGACACGCTTGGCTGATAACCAAAGGACTTCAAAGCCCCAGACAGCCAGAACAGAGCTGAGAGAGTCTGCCCCACTTTTTGATGTGCGCCTGGAGGAGAGAGAAAGGGACACTGGCGCCCCGACAGACCGGAGCGTTCTTAAGAGCCGGAGATGAGCGGCCCCATTGCCCCTTAATGAGCTCTGCTCCAAAACCCATCGTGCTCACACACAGGTCCTCTTTGTCAAAAAAGCTTGATCGGTTAACGGTAGACTCTAGTTAACTAAGCAAAGCTCTGACTGGAAACTAATCTTGACTTTTAAGTCACATTTCACTTTTTCCAGTTTTTGGTATTTAATTTGAAGTTCTCTTTGATTTCAAAGCACTGTGAAGCTTGTAAAAGACAGTTTTAAAAGACAGTTAACCCAAAAAGGAAAAAATCCGTCATCATCCACTCATATTCATGTCGTTCCAAACCTGTATGACTTATTTTCTTCTGTGGTTCACAACAGAATGTATAAAAATGTCTCAGTGTTTTTGCCCATGCATTGAAAGTCAATGAGGTCTAAAGGTTGTTGGACAAAACAGCTGAAACATTTGTTTTTTTTTGTTTGTTTGTTTGTTTGTTTTGTCTTCCACAAAAGAAATAGTCTTTATGTATTTTTTATATATTTATATGTACTTTTATATATTAATTTGGTATGACATATGTGACCCTGGACAACAAAACCAGTCTTAAGTAGCACAGATATATTTATAGCCAACTATACATTGTATGGGTCAAAATTATCGATTTTTCTTTTATGACAAAAATCATTAGGATATTAGATAAAGGTCATGTTCCATGAAGATATTTTGTACATTTCCTACTGTAAATATATCAAAACTTAAGTTTTGATTAGTAATGTGCATTGCTCAGAACTTCATTTGGGCAAATTAAAGGCGATTTTCTCAATCTTTAGATTTTTTTGCACCCTCAGATTGCAGATTTTTAGCTTTCAGATTATGTAAATCTCAATTAAAAAAACTGACCCTATATGGTTTTGTGGTCCAAGGTCGCGCTTCGTAATTTATACACTACTATTCTAAAGTTTAGGGTCAGTAAGATTTTATTCATGTTTTTGAAAGAAGACATTTATGCTCAAAGCAGCATTTATTTGTTTGAAAATACAGTAAAAACAGTAATTTTACAATTTTAAAAAACTATTTTATTTTAATATTTTAAAATATAATTGAATCCTGCGGTTTCTTATTAACGATGTTAAAAAACAGTTATTTTGCTTGATGTTTTTGTGGAAGCCATAATACAATTTTACATTCTTTGATAAATAGAAAGTTTATAAACAGCATTTATTTAAAATAGAAATGTTTTGTAACATTAAAAATGTCTTTAGTCTAAATTTTTTTTTTATTAATTAGAGCCCTATATAATCATTTTTAAGTTTTCCCAAATTTAGTTTCATTTATTTATTTATTTATTTATTCAAATTCCATTTTTTTTTTGTTAATTTTCCTTTTTTTCCCGTTATAATTTTTCTAGGCTCTGTTTTAATGGTTCAATTAACTAATTAACTGAAATCATGAAAGTTTTTAACAGCAATTCATTAAAAGTTTAACAAAAAAAAATCATTTTTAAGGCCCATTGAAATATGTTTATATATATGTATATATATATATATAGTAGTAGTATTTATTTCCTTTTTTTTTAGTTGTTTGTTTTTTTTCCCCCCAGAAATACTGTGTTGTGTATTTCCATTTTTCTGATAAATAAATTCTGGTAAATTATTTCTCTGGTAAAAATTCCTTAAAAATGTAATAATTATTTAATTATTACTTTTAGTAGTAGTACTATCTTAACATTAAATGATATATTTCTGTCACATTTTTTTCAAGTTAAACTGCACTTTTATTTTATTTTGGTAGGCTGCTTTAAGTTTCTGTTTGTATGTGAGTTGACGATAGTTTTTCTCAAAAGAAAAGGTAAAATGCTTATTAAAAAAAAATTGTGCGTCTGTGTCATTCATTCACACAGAGACAGAACATGCAGGATTCACATTTAAATAGTCTTTTTGCAGCTTAATATTCACAGACACTAGTCCATACTGTGTTTTAATATAGGTGTACAGGCCTACTTTTGATTTATTCATACAAACGTTGGCATATTCCGTGACATTCCGTGTTATACAGTAAATTCCATTTTGACCAGATTCCGCGATTCATTCCGTGTTTTCCATTTTTCTATCAACAGTGTTTATTTTTCAATTAAAATTGTTTAGTTATAATAAAAATGTATTGACATGATCAGATAAACCCAGTCATTTTGTTAGATGTAGAACATGAAAGATGCGCTTTGGGCCACTGGTGTGTGACGTAGGCTGTGGATCTCACTGTATACGCTCTCTCTGACCGCACTCTGAACTGACCTATCGTTCAACACACACTCCAGAGAACGCCAGAGAGCGAACGGGAGGCTGATGATAGATGCGGTATCCTCCGTCCTCTCCATCCTCTCCTCTGCTGGGGTGCATCTTGCAGGGCCGATTTCTTGGAGGTTAATAATTGAAAGGGTGCTGGTGGGTTGTTGGCAGCGTGTAGTTGTGCGTAGGCTGTAACCTTTGTGTGTGTGAGACGCCCTCCCCTCTTTCAAGATCAATGACACATGTGGGTCTGCCCTCCCCTCTGCGTATCCCATGACCAGTCAGGGCAGCCTCGAAAATCTCTGTCTCCTTCTTCGCTCCGTCTCCAAGAAAGGCCAAGTGCCGACCTTTCGCAATGAAAGCATGGCCTTTGCCGTTTCTGGGATTGTTGTTTTTACCTTGCAAACTTTATGACTGTGAACACGACATGAGGGAGAACAAGGTCGCGATGGATGGCAGCTGATACGACTTGGTGGATATTGAGCGTCAACGTTGGGACTCGTTCCCTCGTGGGCTCTGGATCCTGTTTATTTTAGGCCGGACACCCTCTTTCATGTGTCTTGAAAGTCCGTGTTGCCTTTGGTGTCACGGGCTGGCTGACTGATTAGAGGCTTCTCTCTTTGAGGAGTTACGACACCAGAATGTCTCAATCCGTGAATCCCTTTGGGACGGAGCTGCGGGGACGTTATAACCTCTAACTCGGCTCAGAGACAAGACATGTCCCGTCAATAATGCATACGTCCCCTTTCTACTTTCAGAAAGAATGTGAGTCACATGTTGTGGTGTGTGTGTATATAACAGAGAGTTCCTGTCATGTTTAAAGAGGGACCTTCAGGGGCTAGAGCACTTAGAATTCAGCCTTGAAACCAAAAAAAGACAAGACCAGAATGAAGAATTAAAATCTTCTGAGATGTTAGTTTTACAGAATAAATAGGTAGTTCTTTTGAGCAGAAAATAGCTAAAATAAATAATAAAAATTTAAATTAATTAATTAATACATTTAAATAAAAATAAATTAATAAAAATAAACTAATTAAATGAAATGCTTTAATTATTTATTTATGTATTTTCCTCAGTATATTGGTATTTGATATAATAAAGTTTATTGTAAAAATTTGATATTAAACAATACACACATTTTTAAAATGTATTTTCCTTTTTTATCATTTAAATAAATAAATAAATAAATAAATAAATGTATTTATTTTCCTTGATATGTTGGTTACATACCATTTATCAGCTGGTATTTGATATATTAAAGTTATTGTAAATATTTTATATTAAATATTTCCCCTGTTTATATATTAGATTATCCTGTAACACTCAACATTAATATTTTTGTACAATTATTTTGACAAAGCATTATAGAATTTTGCTTTTATTTTGTTTTATTTGTGATGTTTATTTTTGTGTTTTAGCTGCAGTCATTTAGAACATTTCTAATTTCTGTTGAAGATTTTGATTTACACTTATTTTGGTAAAATTATTTTGACAAAACATTATAGAATTTTGCTTTTATTTTGTTTTAATTTTTGTTTGTTTTAATACTTTTACATGCTTTGTCTCTCACTTTTTAAATATTCTATATATATATATATATATATATATATACATACATACATACATACATACATACATACATATATATATATATATATATATATATATATATATATATATATATATATGTGTATGTATGTGTATGTATATATATATATATATATATATATGTTTATTTTTTTTTTAGCTTTAGTCATTTAGAACATTTCTAATTTCTGTTGAAGTTTTTTATTAATTTACACTTATTTTTGTAAAATTATTTTGACACAGCATTATAGAATTTTGCTTTTATTTTGTTTTATTTTTTAATACTTTTACATGCTTCGTCATGCACTTTTAAAATTTTTCTATACATTTTCGATTTTTTTTTTTTTCAGTTTTATTTTTTGTTTTAGCTTTAGTCATTTAGCTTTAGTCACTGTTTAAGTTTTTGATCTAAAATTTATATTGTATTTATTTACGCTCATTTACCAAAAACGTTTTACTTAAAAATAACAACACTGTTATCAGCTTAGTAGTATTTTAATACTGGGAAAAATCTGCATGAGCATCCTGTTAAACATCTGCTCCTTTTGTGCAAAAAAAGAAAGTCACAGGTTTGTAACGACATGAGAGTGATTAAATGATGGCAGATTGTTCATTTTTGGGTGAACTGTCCCTTTAAGGTGTTTGTGTGAGGGGCAGTTTGGCACTGTGGCCTGAAATGTCTCATGTGGTTGACACTGCTAAGGCCATGTGCCTGAACTCTGTTGCATTTGAGAGGGACGGATACATACTTACACACACACACACACACACACAATAGCCTCATGCTGAAGAGAAAGCAGGGAGCGGGTGGGTTGAATGCTTATCACAATCAGACACATGGACAGTGTATATATGTGTGTGTGTGTTTGTCAGACCTTCGCTGGTGTCAGTGCTGATCCTCTTCTACAGCCCTGCTCTCCTCCAGCCAGCCAGCGCTCAAAAAACAAACATGTTTTGGAAACAGCTCTCTCTGGCTTGCCATTGGCTGCCAGCAAGACTGATCGGGTCTGACTGGTTCCTTAACACTTCAGTATGATCTGATCCTGAGAGACACCCCTGCTCAGATATGTTTTAATGTGTGTTTGTTAATGTGTGCCTGAAAACCTCAGAAGGCTGCGTCTCCATGTGTTTGCCCAAGCATGAAACAAATGACAGAGCTGTCATAGATATACATATTAGCGTAATGGATTCCACAGCACTACAGGGCCTCCCAAATAATGTATGCAAAAAGCCACTCAAGGAAGATATGACACACAACATTACATTTTGTATTCCTTATACATTTTCACCAATGAAATGTGGGTTTCCTAGTCAACCAGTTGGGCTTAAGGAACATAACAATCATGTTTTAAAAGCTGAATGCTAATGAGTTTTAGTTGAATCACACGACAGTAATTAAGGTTTGGTCATAAATGTATTGAATCTAGAAGCTTTCTTCTAGGTCATGACCCATATCATTGTTGTTTCCTCATGGGTGACAACTTAATAACATTTTGTAAAAATAAATAAAAATAATAATAAAATGCCTTTTTGAAATCACTGAATTTTTTAATTATTTATTAGAAGTGAAGTAATGAATTTGACTGATTATAATACTTTTAAAACAAAACAGGACAATTCTGGCAAATTTAACTCTATAATTATTTTAAAAATGAATGGAAAAATAATTATTTTATTATATTTTATTATATAATTATTATAATTAATTTAATGTGATTTATAGAATGATTGCATAAAAAAATAATTAAATAAATACTTTTACGGGACCAAAAAGTTCTCTTAATTTAATTTAATTTAATTTAATTTATTATTTAATTTCATAAAAAAGATTTATGAAATGATTCCATTAAAAAAATAAAAGAAAATAAAATTCCAGGACCGAAAAGTTCCTTCAAAAATTAAATAAAATTAAATTTATGGAATGGTTGCATTAAAAAAAAAATAATTAAGTATATATGTTTAGGACCAAAAAGTTCTCAAAATAAAATAAAATAGAATAAATAAAATAAAAGGACTGAAAAATTATATATAAGTTATAAATCATAATAATAAATTTATGAAATGATTGCATTAAAAAAAATAAAACAAAATAAAATTCCAGGACTGAAAAGTTCCTTAAAAAGTTAAATAAAATTTAATTTATGGAATGATTGCATTAAAAAAAAAAATTAAGCATAAAAGATCTCATCTCATCTCATAAAATTAAATACCATAACCGAAAAGTTTCCTTAAATTTAAATAAAATTTAATTTATAAAATGATTGCATTAAAATAAATAAATAAATAAATTAATTAATTAATTAAATAAGGACTGAAAAGTTCCCATTAAATTAAATTAAATTAAATTAAATTAAATTCCAGGTCCGAAAAGTTCACTTAATCACCCATATGTTTGTGTATTTTTTTTTTTTTTTTTTTTTTTTTTTTTTTTTAATCAGCTCTTTTGAAGGTAATTAAAGAAAAACATGTAAAAGCCATTAAAGGTTCTCTAGCTTTTATCATTTAATTTGTTTTATAGAAGGGTCATAAAGGGAATAAAAAATTACAGCCCTTGTTTAAACTCATTCATCATCTTAAAGCCAAAAGCAATTAATCGGCCTAGACGGACTCTGATGGAGTCACGGATTACATTATTTTAAAACTTATTGTTGTGCTCCGTGTGTGTACGTGTTCCTGTTTTGTTCTTTTGTTCTGTCTAGGGCTATAATTTCATTCTTGCTTCTCCAGAAAATGTCAGGCCGTTCGGTAATCAGATTACTCATAGTTTATGGCTTTTGCTGAGGTATTAATATGTTGTATATGTTGTTCACTTATCACTAGCGTCAGTCGCTGGCAGGACTCCAGGCTTTGCTTATGGAGCTCTCAACACCGCTGCTCTACAGAACATCATTTGTGACTCAAAGTCAACATGAAACCATTTAACTACTGTGATGGACTTGACTTTATTCATTGACTGGATTGTGAATTGTGTCTGTGACATGTGATTTGAATGATGGGGTTGAAAAAATAAAAAAAATAACTAAATAACTTGATGTCAGTTAAAAAAAAAAAAAAAGAGGTTTTGATGAAAAATATGATTTTTGTACCCCTTTGGAATTACATGCGCCAGTGAATAGTTAATAATATTAAGACCAGGAATGTTAATAAAGGGATAGTTCACTCAAAAATTAAGATTTCCACAATTTACTCACCCTCAACTCATCCTAGGTGTATCTAAAGTGGCATTTAGATGTATTTACATGCTGTTTAATGCAGCTCCGAGGGACATGGAATGTTTTAACCTGCAGTTACAAATACATAATGTTTTGATAACGTCGAATACTGACATTTGAAATGATTTAAAAATGAGAAGATACATTAAATGTGAAATGTGAGACGCAAAACCGTGCTGTGGCTTTGTTTGGAATGATTTTTGTTGGCGAAATAGAGCAAAAAACAGGAAATATGTTGCCTAAAATGTAAGTTTCTTAATATTAACATATTGTTTATTGAATTGTTGTATAAAACCAATATCACATTTGTAATCAAGCTGACTTTTGGAGAAAAAACAGCACTCTTCCTATGATATTGTACGAAATCATATGAATATATGCATTTTCTGCTTATATTCTTATTATGTGATCGTTCTAAATGCATTTTAATAGATTTTTCACAAGCCT
Organism: Labeo rohita; assembly: GCF_022985175.1. Lineage (NCBI taxonomy): Eukaryota > Metazoa > Chordata > Actinopteri > Cypriniformes > Cyprinidae > Labeo > Labeo rohita. Next base: position 8,030,254 of record NC_066886.1, on the reverse strand, counting down.
GTGATGACGCGTTTTAACGGTCATCATCATCATAAATCCTTTAAGGTTTTTCATATTTTTATTTTTAAAAATATGTATGTACATTTATAACACCATACTTTGTATCACACCACCTTTTCATCAAGTTACAAAAAAACTAGTTAATGCTATGCAAGGGTGTTTTTAATGCCGCGTCTATGGGAGGGACGGTAAATTTGACATTGTTCTCTCCTCTGACTGCCGATATCAGTCTCTCTCAGTTTTTTTCCTTTGACTTGTGAACAAAAATGGTGGGGGATTTTGACAAAAGCCAAGAGGAGACTGATTTTACTTTGCTGTAAACAAAACTTGGTTTTCGTGAAACTAGCATATTCTTAACGGGGATTACGCTATGCCTATGTCCTACGTCATCCACTGGAACGCCACTTTCTCATGAACATGCATACAACAGTTGGCATAAACATGACATTATGGTTTAGAAAATTTTATATATGGATATTTTTTACACAAACGCATCAATTTGCTTCAGACGGCCTTTATTAACCCACTGGAGCATTGTGGAGTACTTTTTATGTTGGATGGATGCACTTTTTTGGGCTTCAAAATCTTAAAGTCCATTTACTGGCATTATAAAGCTTGGAAAACCAGGATATGTTTTAATAAAACTCCTGCTGTATTCATCTGAAAGGTCAAAAGTTTACATACACCTTGCAGAATCTGCAAAATGTTAAATAATTTACCAAAATAAGAGGTATCAAACAAAATGCATGTTATTTTTTATTTAGTACCTGAAAAAGATATTTCACATAGATGACATTTACATATAGTCCACAAGAGAAAATAATACTGAAAATAATAATACTGTGTTGTTACCTGAATGATCCACAGCTCTTTTTTTTTTTTTTTATTTTAAGTGATAGTTGTTCATGAGTCCCTTGTTTGTCCTGAACAAAGTTAAACTGCCTGCTGTTCTTCAGAAAAATCCTTCAGGTCTCAAAAATTATTTGTTTTTTTTTTTCAGATTTTTGTGTATTTCCATCTTTTCAGTACTGACCTGAATAAAATATTTCACATAAAAGATGTTTACGTATAGTCCACAAGAGAAAATAATAGTTGAGTTTATAAAAATGACCCTGTTCAAAAGTTTACATACGCTTGATTCTTAATACTGTGTTGTTACCTGAATAATCCACAGCTGTTTTTGTTTGTTTGTTTGTTTAGTGATGTTGTTTATGAATCCCTTGTTTGTCCTGAATAGTTAAATTGCCCATTGTTTTTCAGAAAATTGTTTTAGGCCCCACAAATTCCTTGGTTTTTCATCATTTTGTGTATTGAAGCCTTTCCAACAATGACTGTATGATTTTGAGATCCAACTTTTCACACTGAGGACAACTGAGGGACTCATATGCAACTATTACAGAAGGTTCAAACACTCACTGATGCTTCAGAAGGAAACACAATGCATTAAAAGCTGGGGGTGAAAACTTTTGAACAGAATGAAGATGCATTCTTTTTTGGCTTAAATATCTTTTTTTTTTTCATTTAGTACTACCCTTTAGAAGCTACGGAAGATGCTTACATGTTTCCCAGAAGACAAAATAAATTTACCCTGATCTTCAAATTCAAAGTTTTCACTCCCCGGGTCTTAATGCATCGTGTTTCCTTCTGGAGCATCCGTGAGCGTTTGAACCTTCTGTAATAGTTGCATATGAGTCCCTCAGTTGTCCTCAGTGTGAAAAGTTGGATCTCAAAATCATACAGTCATTGTTGGAAAGGCTTCAATACACAAAATGATGAAAAACCAAGGAATTTGTGGGGCCTAAAACAATTTTCTGAAAAACAATGGGCAATTTAACTATTCAGGACAAACAAGGGATTCATAAACAACATCACTAAACAAACAAACAAACAAAAACAGCTGTGGATTATTCAGGTAACAACACAGTATTAAGAATCAAGCGTATGTAAACTTTTGAACAGGGTCATTTTTATAAACTCAACTATTATTTTCTCTTGTGGACTATACGTAAACATCTTTTATGTGAAATATTTTATTCAGGTCAGTACTAAATTAAAAATAACATGCATTTTGTATAATACCTCTTATTTCAGTAAAATAACATTTAGCAGATTCTGCAAGGTGCATGTAAACTTTTGATCTCAACTGTACACCTAGGATGACTTGAGGATGAGTAAATCATGGGGTCATTTTAATTTTTGTGTGAACTATCCATTTAATATTTCTATATGTACTGTAAATGGCTTCCATTATAATTGTCATAGTTCAATAAGGTAAGCCAAGTTGAAGATTACTTTAATATGACTCTGAATGAATTGTTGTGGATCTTAGTAGTCTAAGCAGTCTGGAGAATGTATTTTGTCATTATGTAATCCTGTTTTCCATGATACGTTTAGTTCCTTAGTTCTTCCCATCATTCCATACAAGTTTGTGCCATGGGGTTATAGAGGTCGACCACACACACACACACACACACAGTCTCTTTCTCCCCGGACTGTGATATATTTGCAGGAAGAACCAGTCATAATGTATCCTGAAGAGTTGGCCTGTGAGGACTTTGGCTTATTAGCCTTGTCTGTTTATCTCTGGTATTCTCCAGAACCGTCATTTGTGTAAAGATTATACTTGATGGAAAACACAAACTGAACCGGCGAATGACAGATGTTCAGAATTCCAGAAAATGCTACAATGACGCTGAAGAGGAAATGCTTTCATGAACTGCTGCTTTCTGTTTAAGGAACACGCAATGCAATGTTCACTTTGATAACACTTGAATTACAAATAAGCTTCTTTGTTCATTTCGAAGCCGCTTTTAACTTGTTTTGTGGTTAAGAACAGTTGTTTTGTCAGGGTAGAGAATCACTTTAGTCATCGGGGCGCCACATTTATCCGCCACGACTGCAGGATGTGCTCTGCATTTGTGTGTGTGTGTGTGTGTGTGTGTGTTGTCTGCGCTTGGTGTGTGAATCTTGTTTCATCTATGCCTGGCTTGGCTCTGTGGTTAGATTCTGGCATGTTGCTCAGGTCTTGTTCTTTTGAAGTGCCAACAGTGCAGCAAAAACCTGCAAAACATACTTTCGCAAGCGCCCCGGCGCACATACACACGGGGACAGACAGTGAAATAGCTCATGGTTTATTATTGTACCTCAGAGATTCCAATCAGGAGTGCCAAATGAAATAAAACAATCCTTTAATCAACATAATTAAAGCATGATAAATTCACCTTGTGACTGTTTTATTAGCGGTGCTGGCGAATGCTCGTGGGGGCTGCAGGAGTGTATCGATACTGTGTTACTGTAATGGTCTGATAACAGGGCTGTACAAGTTGCTTCTTATCAGGTGCTTGTTCTTAAACAGCCGTCGTCTTAGTTTTAATGCTCTTGAAGTGGAGACAGAGATAGTCAGCTGGTCCTGAAGCACTGAAGTGGCTACTGCGAGCTCCCTACTATACTTCAAAAAGAGCGTTATTTTTGAGCCTGATGCTCATAATATTGTGGGGGAGTCTCATTATTATTGTGGTATTAATAGTGTTCTATTATTTATTTTATTTATTTTTTCTTATATTTATTGTGTTTTTCTTCTATTTATTATATGTATTTTTTACTTTTTATATTTATTATATTTATTATTGTTCTTAGTAGTAGTAGCAGTAGCAGCAGCAGTGTTTTACTTTATTACTATTGACTATTTTTAATTATTTATATGACTATATTCATTATTTATAATTTTTATTTTATTTTATTTTTTATATTTATTTATTCATTATTATTATTAGGAGTAGTAGTAGTAGTAGTAGTAGTAGTAACAGCAGTAGTATTTTACTTAATTATTAATAATATTTTTATTCTATTTTATATTATTTAATGTAATTATTTGTAATTTTTTTTTTTTATTTATTTTACTTTTAAATTATTATTATTATTGGTGGTAGTAGTAGTAACAGCAGTAGTATTTTACTTCATTATTAACAATTGTTTTTATTTATACAATTTATTTATTTATTATTAGTAGTAGTAGCAGTAGTAGTAGTAGTATTTTAATTTATTTTTATTTATAATATTACAAACTGTTATATGTCACTGACTAGTAATAATAGTAGTAGCAGAAGTATTTTTTTAAATTATTTTATTGTTAGTATTATTTAATTGCTTTATTAATATAATTTTATTTAATTTATTGTTATTACTGTTATTTTATTTTTTGTTATTTTTACTCACTGTTGAAGCCGACTCTGTATATGTATTATTATGTAGTATTAATGTAGTATTTTTTTAATTTATTAATCTATTTATATTTTCATTAATTATATTTTTGCTCATGGTTATGTTTGTTATGTTTGCTGTTATTGTTATTATTATTATTAGTAGTAGTAGTATTTGAATTTATTTTATTTATTTTAATATTATTAAAGTGTATTTATAATTATTTCTAATTTTATTTATTTATTATATTTATAATAATTATTTCTAATAATTATATATAACTGTTATGTTACTATTTGTAGTAGTAGTAGTACTTGAATTTATATATATATATATATATATATATATATATATATATATATATTAACCTGAAGATACTTGGTGAACGCAGCTATCTCACACACTCCCATGATGCTGTTTCCATATGTCATCTATAGCTCCTTCTAAGCATACGGCTTCCTCTATTCTCACGCACAGTTTTGATAAGCAGTCACTAACAGGCTGGTTGGAGAGGTCAGAAAGCCTGTGTGTGACAGTGTGTGTTGTTTGTTTGTGTTTCTCTGAGGCCGTCAGAACACATGTCAATGGCTTTAGCTGCTCTCAAGGCCCAGCTGCTCTGTACGCTCTACTCACTAACACCTCACTACATATCACACAAACACCCCACTAATGGGTCACGTTAGGACAGACTATGCACGAATGTTTTATTGCTCAGGATTCCTACTGGAGGTCTCAGATGTTTCTCCAAAAATTTCTTGGGAAACATACAGTAGGAGTATAGCACTATAAAGATATTGCTTAGAAATATATGAGTTCATATTGAAATCTTTGATTTTTTTGATCGCAGATGTTGGTATCTTAGATATTTGAGGACATTTAGAAATGTTGAGACCTCTATGGAAGCTTGTGTCTGCCATGAGATTAAAAAAATGCAATTGCAACTTTTTGTCTCAGACTTCCAACTTTCTGTCTCGCAATTTGAGTTTAATTCAGATTTAATTAATAATAATTCAGATGCAATTCAGATTTTTTCTCAGAATTGCAGGGAATTTTTTTTTTAGAAGATTTGCGAGTTGTAAACTTAGAATTGCGAGTAAAAAATAGGGGTCAACGATATGTGTTTTTCAGGGCCAATGGTGATACCGATTATAACAGATCAAGTAGACAGATAACTGATTCTGAAACTCTAGAGGAAACCCATTTGACAAAAATCTCTGAAGCACAAGACATAGCAAAAAGTCTCATATTGCTCTCAGTGTAGTCATTGCTATCTTTGTGATTTTGTTTCCAAATGGGCAGGTTTGTGCCAGGTGTGAGTGAGCAGCTTGCGATATTTTGAACCAATATAAATGTGTGGTGTAAAAATTAAAATGAATCTCAAAATTAAGAATAACCAAATTAAGAATAATCTCTAACAAAAAGTCTTTAAATGTTTTTAAATGACTTTATCAGCCAATCGGTTTTGATAATGAATGATATGATAACCATAAAAACGCTTTAATATTGGCCCGGCCGATAATCAGTCGACCCCTAGAAAGAAAGTCATAATACTGAGACTACACCTCATGATTTAAGCTTTTTTTCGTCTTCAGAATTGTAAGAGGGGGAAAAAAGTCAGAATTGCGAGATTTAAATTCAAAACTGCAAGATGTAAAATTGAAATTATGATAATCAAAATATTTTGCAATTCAGATATTTTTTCTCAAAATTGTGAAGAAAATGTTAGAATTGCAATTTTTTTATAGAATTGAACTTTTTTTTATATCAGAATTGTGGGGGGAAAAAAATCTGAAGATTTGCAAAATGTAACCTTGAGGATTGTGAAAAAAAAACAAAAGTTAGAATTGCAATATTTAAATGAAGATTTGCGAGTTGTAAACTTAGTATTGTGAGAAAGAAATAGGGGTCAACCAATACGTGTTTTTCAGGGCAGATACCGATAATTACAGATCGAGTTGACCGATAACTGGTATTTTGAACCGATATATGTCTGGTGTTTAAAATTAATGTCAATTTTAAGAATATCAAGAGCTCTGACAAAAACTTTCTTTAAATGCTTTTAAATTATTTTATTGGCAAATCGGTTTTGACAATGACCGATAACTATAAAAATGCTTAGTATCGGCACCAATAATCGGCCAGGAATTGTGATAGAGGAATTGTAATTGTGATAGAGTCATAATTTTGAATTTACATCTTGTAGTTCTGACTAAAAAGTCTGAATTGTCAGATAAAATGTTGATTAGCTTTTTTATTTATTCCGTGGCAGAAACAGGGCTTTCACAGATCTGTTTTGAAACTCTAGAGGAAACCCATTTGACAAAAATCTCTGAAGCACAAGACATAGCAAAAAGTCTCAGATTGCTCTCAGTGTAGTCATTGCTATCTTTGTGATTTTGTTTCCAAATGGGCAGGTTTGTGCCAGGTGTGAGCGAGCAGCTTGCGTTCGCATGCACATATGCATGTGATTCACGAACACCGTAATAGTGCTCAGGTAGTCAAACATTACTGCTAAGTGGTAATGCTTTATTTATGTTGTGCTCGTGTGCGTCTGTAGCTGCCTCTCTGTTTCATTCCATAAATAGGTTTGGATGTGATCGCTAAATGAGGACTGGGTGGTCAATATCCTGCAGCATCTGCTGTCTGTGTGAGCCTCTCTCTGTGTCTGCCTCTCTCTCTGGAGGTCTTGTGGTTTAAGGAGATGAGCAAGACCAGTGAGCTCCACATGCAAACCAGTGAACACATCCAGGCTGAGAAATAAACAGCCTAAGAAATGCTCCTATGAGCCGTATGTCTCGTTTCCTGCTGGCGCTCTTCCTATCTTCACACACTGCACGAAATGTGTGCTCCCAGCCTCTCAGAGCTCTCTGAAGTGCGCTGGCCCAGCTCTGCTCTGGAGGTGAGAGATACACCGTGTCATGAATAGAGACAATAGCCAGAGGTTTCCTGCTTTCACTCTCCATGGAACTACAAGGTTTTATTGGACGAGGCTGAGAGAGAACGGGGATGGATGCTAGTTAGATTTGGGAGTAAAGAGATATTTTTATTTTATTATTATAACAATTTTAAAAATGACTTAAAATGTATTCATATTATTTGTATAGTTTATTTTTTAATCAATAATTAATTACTACCGTAATTTATTAATATTTAAAGTAATATTTAAATAATTAAATTAATTATTATTTAAAATTCATAATATAAATTAATGATTATTTGAATATTAATTTTAACTGAATACTTATTTACTAAACTCCCAAATATTAAATTTAGCCTTGATCACAACATTAAAACTTTTTCTTTTAAATTATTATTATTATTATTATTAATTTAATTAATGAATTTGTATATTAAAAAAGGCATTATATTAGTGATTGGAATTATGATCTTTGCATGGCATGTTATTTTAGTATTACTTACATGCAATAGTATTTATTAATTTTTTTGGATTCGTTTTTTTGTTACATTTTCAGTTTTCATTTTAAGTTTAGTTCGTTTCAGTAAATTTTTAGTGTGCTTCTGTCATTTTTATTATATTTGTGTGTAATAAGTAAGTTTTGAGTTAGATGTATTTTACATTTTTCAGTTTTTATTTTAAGTTTAAATTTTTGTAATGTGCTTCTGTCATTTTTAATTAATTTTGTATTTTATTTTATTTATTTTATTATTTATTGTGTGTGTATGTATATGACATTTAAGTTTTTCACCTAATGAAATTAAAAAGTTTATATAAGTTTATATAAGTTTTTGTTTACATAATATATGTGTGTGTGCTCTGTATATTTATTATGTATATATAAATACACACACATGCATGTATATATTTAAGAAAATTTTTATATATATATATATATAGTATAATATATATTATGTTAACAAAAACCTTTATTTTGGGTGCGATTTAATTGCAATTAATCATTTGACAGCACTAATGTGTATATATATATATATATATATATATATATCTAATAAAAAACAATGTTTTTCTTAGTTTATGTACATTGTTTTGTACTACTTTTTCTGCTAATGCAGCTAAGCTGTGTATGAGTGTACAATTATTTGTCATGCCAGAAAACACACACACACACACATAAAAAACAGTGTCTGAGGAAAGGAGAGCAAAAGATGAAGTGATGTGCAGGGGGAGGTCAGCAGAGAGTCTGTTTGATTGCGAGAGTGTCGGGAGACGCAGAAGGGATAGAGTGGCAAAATAAATGTAGGATTGGAGAGCTGGAAAAGATCAGTCCAGACCTGGAGAAACAAGATACCAGGAGAGCTAACAAATGACTAGATCTCACAGAAAGGCAGATAGTAAAGGACTTGAAGGGAAAAAAACAAGTAAAAACAATGTTTTTTTTTTTTTTTTGTTTTTTTTTTTTTTTTCCCGAAGAGAAAATCTCATAGGCTTCCTGTGCTTTCTCCCCCCCGATGGTATGCTACAGTGGGCATCGCTCGGAGCCACGGGGGATAATGCTTTGTCTAGACAAGCGGAGGTCAATTCATTAACCACTGATTTCTTCCCTGGACAATTTTCCCAAATGCCTCTGTCCTGGATCACACAGAGGAGACAAAGCAAACCTCTGCAGGACGTGGTTCTTTGTTTGCGTTTAACCCTTTAGCCTGTGATATATTTTTATACGCATTTCCACCTCATATTTCCAAAAAGTAAACAAGCTTTAAAGTTTGAACTCTGATCTCCTCATTCCTTAAAAAAAAAGTAGATTATCCAACCTTGGACAAAAAGGAGTAATAGCTCATCCTGTAATAAACTGACCATTAGCATTTCAACACGTTGCTTGTATAGGGCAGATGAATAGCTCTTTGGTATGCTCTGTGGCAGTGCATTAAACCGGGCCGCTCTGCGAGAGGTATGCTGAAAGCTGGCTGGCACTGCGAAAAGCATTCCAGCATTGTAAATATGAAACAATGGAGCAGACTGGTTGTATTCTCACTGCAGGGTTCAGAAATTCAAGTGAACGTGACCCGTTGAGGCTCTATGAGGTTTTTCTATGATATCAGTACATAAACATGGTTCTCAGGGTGGTCGTGGACTCTAGGCTTTAAACGCTTGGACTGCTCTCACACTGAACAGCTGCGGAGTTCCTGAGGTTGAATGGGAATGAATGCATTGTTGTTTGAAGATAGCATTCTGACCATTTGAACTCTCTGTAAATTCAATTACCGCAGAGCGAGTTTGGTTAACAGAACGTCTCTGTTCAAAACAGGGCTGTGCAAAATTCACAATTGAAGAATTGGCTCCCTTTTAAATATTCTATATAAATATATAAAGTAAATGCAAGTTAAAATTATCTGTCTGTCTATCTATCTGTCTATCTATCTATCTGTCTGGCTGGCTGTCTGGCTGTCTGTCTCTGTCTATCTATCTATCTATCATTCTGTCTATATTGTTCTATCGTTCTATCTTTTGTTTTATGTATTATTCTGTCATTCTATCATTCTATCTATCGTTCTATTTATCATTCTCTTTTTCTGTCTATCTATCTATCTATCATTCTATCATTTTGTCGTTCTATGTATCATTCTTATTTTTCTATCTATCTATCGTTCTATCTATCATTCTGTCATTCTATGTGTCATTATCTATCTATCTATCTATCTATCTATTTAGCATTTGTTCATTATTTGTTCTATCTATCATTCTGGCTATTCTATATATTATTCATCTATCAATCTATCGTTCATCATAATATCTACCATCTACCATTCTATCTATCTCTCTGTCACTCAATCTATCATTCTATCTGTTGTTCTGTCATTCCATCTGTCATTCTCACATTCAATCATTCATTCAACAATACTATCTATCTATCGTTCTATCTATAATTCTATCGTTCTGTCATTCTATGTATCATTCTGTCATTCTATCATTCTATCGTTCTATTTATCATTCTCTTTTTCTATCTATCTATCTATCTATCTATCTATCTATCTATCTATCTATCATTCTATCATTTTGTCATTCTGTGTATCATTCTTATTTTTCTATCTATCTATCGTTCTATCATTCTGTCATTCTATGTATCATTCTCTTTTTTCTATCTGTCTATCTATCTGTCTATCTATCTATCTATCTATCGTTCTATCTATCTATCGTTCTATCTATAATTCTATCATTCTGTCATTCTATGTATCATTCTCTTTTTCTATCTATCTATCTATCTATCGCTCTGTCATTCTGTCTATATCGTTCTATCGTTCTATCTGTTGTTCTATGTATCATTCTATCGTTCTATCTATCTATCGTTCTATCTATAATTCTATCATTCTGTCATTCTATGTATCATTCTCTTTTTTCTATCTATCTATCTATCTATCTATCTATCTATCTATCGCTCTATCATTCTGTCTATATCGTTCTATCGTTCTATCTGTTGTTCTATGTATCATTCTGTCGTTCTATCTATCTTTCTATCTATCGCTCTATCATTCTGTCTGTATCGTTCTATCATTCTGTCGTTCTATTTATCGTTCTATCTATCGCTTTATCATTCTGTCTATATTGTTCTATCGTTCTATCAGTTGTTCTATGTATCATTCTGTCGTTCTATCTATCGTTCTATCATTCTATCTATTGTTCTCTGTATCATTCTGTCGTTCTATCTATCTATCTATCTATCTATCGTTCTATTTATCATTCTCTTTTTCTATCATTCTATCTATCATTCTATCGTTCTATCGTTCTCTCGATCTGTGTATTGTTCTGTGTATTGTTCTATCTCTATCACTCTATCATTTAAATCTAGACTCAAAACTCATCTGTTTAGCTGTGCATTTGCTGAATGAGCACTGTGCTTCGTCCGAACTGATTGCATTATGTATAATCATTTTCTATCATTCTATCGTTCTATGTATTGTTCTATCTATCTATCTATCTATCTATCTATCTATCTGTCTGTCTATCTATCATTCTATCGGTCTATCGGTCTATTGTTCGATCTAATATTATATCATTATATTGTTCATAATATTGTATCATTCTATCTATTGTTCTGTCTATCATAATGGCTATCTACCGTTCTGTTGTTCCATCTAGCATTCTTTTTTTCTATTCAAAATACTGGCTTTTCTGGGGGTTTTTCCCTCCAACTTTCATACAAGGCTTTGTAAATCCAACATTCAAGGTCTTTCTTGACAAACTTAGCTTTTATAGTTCTTTGAATTTCCATTCATTTTAATTTGACTTCTGCAAATTGAAATTGCAATTTGCAACCTTAATTCAAAAGCAGAAATTGATTGTGAACTTAAACGCCATTCTCACTTCACATCTGTACGGCACACAGCCCTGGTTCAAAGTCAAGCTAGGACATCGACGTCCAGGTTGGCTCCTGCCATGTGACGTTGTTCAGAGTATAACATGGTGTTGAGACATAGTATTTAAGACCAGATTGGATTAAAACGCCAAAAACAAACATAATAGAGCCATGATGAGTTCGATAGAGAAGTTGTTGCACAGTGGTAATCTGAACGTGTCAGATGCCCGCGAGACTAGATTACCACTCATGTCTGACGCAAAGAATTCCAGGGATGTTCCATCTGATCAGCCGTTGCCGCGGGAGATTTATTACTTTCCAGGCTCCATCCCCACCTCTGACAAACACACATACTCACACACACAGAGCCACTGACCATGTACAAATTATTTTTAGCATAAAGACCTGGCAAAGAAAAGCGTAATCCAAGGAGTGACATCTGGCCTAGTAGCTTATGGGATTAACATAGGGCCCTTGCTCCTAATAGCAATAGCGGATGTTCCTCATTACTTGCTCCATCAACAAATTGCCAGAAAGGTGCTATTTAAAAGTTAATATACTGTATATTATCTTGTATGGGTTCTGCGGTTAATAGATTATGTTTTTGGTATATTCAATATATTTGATATGTTAAATGCAAAGATTATTGGATCTGCAGTGCAAGCTGGTTTGGTTAAAGCTATAGATGATAAATAGTGCATATGTAATACAGGTTAGAGGGGATTTATGGCATCCAGGCTATGGATTGTATTGGATGTACTGTGTAAATGCAATCAGCATCTTTAGAAGAATCCCTGGACTTTAAAGCTAAATCCAGATGACTTGAAATCATTCAGTGGTCTTGTCAAATGTAAGAGGTGGACAGAGTAAATATTTGAAAAATGACATAAAATGAAGAAGCAGGAAGGTAATTTTGAAACCGTAGCTATCAGGAGTCATAACAATGATGAAGTGTTCATGTAAAGTTTCCTCTGTATGTTTCCTGTCTTGGGAATTTTGTTGCGTCAAGGAATTCCTCAAACCAAATGAGATTCATTATCTGCTTGTAAGATGAGACCACAAAGGAAAAAAGTAATTATTCTAATAGAGATTTATTTGGTATGGAAAGCATCACAAGAGATCCATTGTATATTTAACATCCTTGGTGGAGAGCGATTGAGATTATTCTAGAAGGCTCTGGTTGTGCTGTCAAGCTAGACGGTTAGTGAAAAATGTTTCTCTCCCTCATGTCATTCCAGACGTTTTTGCTGTTAGTTTTTTTCCATGGAACATAGAAGTTTTTACAATGACAGTTTATAGTAAACACTGCGGTCCAAAAAGGTCAAACAGCTCCATAAAAGCATGCTCCAAATGTGTTGTCTGAAGCTATATGATACTGTAGCTCTGTCTGAGGTACAGTTTGCAATTTAAAGTGATGAAAAATCGATCACTGTTTACTTTTACTGTTTAACGTTCTCTATGAATTTTTGTTCAACACTTCAAAATATCTTCAGAAGTAGTCCTACAGGTTTATTATTGCTCACAAATCAACTTTAAATGATACTTTTATTGTGCATTTTTTGCACCTTTTGCTGCGTGACGATTCTTTAAAATTATCTTTTTGTTTTTCGCTAGAAATACAGGTTTCAAAATGACATTTTCAGTTGAACTGATTCCAAATATTATATAACACTCTCATCACATCCACTCATGAATTTTCATGTCAGTCATTCAGTATTAAGAGAAAATATGAGAACATGTAAAAGCTTTTATTTAAAACACTGCACTGTACATTTGTGTCCCAGAGATCACAAAGAATCTTACATTCATATTGCAGGCAGATTATCATAATTGAGACGCTCTGCCACAGGAATGCAATAAAAAGAATCATGCATAACAGTAGCAGTTTAGGTGTGAACTGATATGCATGTGTGGCGAGAATCACGCACCGAAGGAGCCTTTTTATTTCCTAGCGCGCTAATTCAGGCCACTTTGGAGATTCTGTAAATAGTGCATTACAGAGCGCTCTGCATGTAATCCTCTCTGTACTGTAATCATTATTTTAGCACTACAAACAGTGCCGTTCGTGAGGGCTATTTCTGGACCGTTGTTTGCTTGGAGAAGCGTTGTCTGTTCTGAAGCGCAGAGAGAGAGTTCCCAGAAGCCCAAATCCTGCTCAGTTCTGCTTATGTTGTGTTGTTTTGAGGATCTGATGTTGAGATATTATTCAGATGTTTCAGGTTCAAGCGCTTTTTTCGATTTCAAATGGCTCTGGAAAAGTGATGTGCATCTCCCTGAGGTAAACGTTGCAATGTGTTGCATGCATGGGCTGCATTTTTTTTTTCCTTGTAGGAAATTGCAGTCATTCCTTGAGACTCACGCAAATGGCCCTGAGTTTGACGTGGACTCTGCCTTTTTGGTGGTCTTTACATGACCCATTGTTTTTACAGAAATCCCGGGAGACCAGTAAAAAAATCAATATTTTTAGTTCATACATTAATATTGCATTTTGAGCCAGTTCACTTCAGATTTGCACTGTGAATACAGTGGATAGTAGCTTTTCTATTTGAGGACGTCGCCAAAAGGAGGTTTCTGGAATTGTTGGAAACATTTTTCATCAAATTTGTCAAGGTTAGATCAAAACGAGAGAGATTTAGCTAGGTTTGCAACAGGAGCAGTCAAGCCATAAAGTTATTGGAAAAATGCTTGATTCTTAATACTGTGTTGTTACCTGAATGATCCACAGCTGTGTTTTTTGTTTAGTGATAGTTGTTCATGAGTCCCTTGTTTTTCCTGAACAGTTAAACTGCCCGCTGTTCTTCAGAAAAATCCTTCAGGTCCCACAAATTCTTTGGTTTTTCAGCATTTTTGTGTATTTGTGATATTCTGTTCAGAAGTTTTCACCCCTGGCTGTTAATGCATCGTTTTTCCTTCTGAAGCATCAGTGAGCGTTTGAATCTTCTGTAATAGTTGCATATGAGTCCCTCAGATGTCCTCAGTGTGGCTGAAAACCAAGCAGTTTAACTGTTTAGGACAAACAAGGGACTCATCTTTGTAGGGACTCATCTTTTGTGGACTATATGTAAATGTCTTTTATGTGAAATATCTTAATCAGGTCTGTACTAAATAAAAAATAAGATGCATTTTGTATGATCCCTCATATTTTGCTAAAATAATGAACATTTTGCAGATTCTGCAAGGTGTATGTAAACCTCAACTGTATCAAGGTTTTCTTTTCACCACGTGGATTCAGTTTATGTAGAAATATTCATAAATATATAGGGTGAAATCAGTCCAGGTGTTGCCCCGAAGCTGACTCCATCAACTTTAGTTTCAAGTCTGAACACTGCTGTGCAGTCAAAGAGAAAGTGTGCAAGGTATTTGTACAGCGGCTATTTTATAAGTTAGCATCTGGACTCTGACTCTATTAAACTGGCCTGCCATGACCTGTAGGATTTTTATTTAAAGCGTATACTCGAGTTTCAGTCCAAGTTTCACATTCCCCCTCTCTCTCTCTTTTCCTCAGGTATGGCCTCGCAAGTGCAAGTCTTCTCCCCTCACACTCTCCAGTCAAGTGCCTTCTTTAGCGTGAAGAAACTGAAGGTGGAGCAGAGTTGCAACTGGGATATGACAGGGTACGGCACGCACAGCAAGGTCTACAGTCAGAACAGCAAGCAGAGTGTCTCAGTCGCCCCAGTGGGCATCAACGCCGCCAGTCTCCAGGTCTCCAACTCTTCCCTGTCCTACGAACAGGCCCTCCTCTTCCCGGCCGGCTCGGGGCATATCGTAGTGGCCTCGGCTAGCAGCACTTCTGGGGCGGCGGGTCAACTGTTAGGCAGCACCGGAAGCAGCGGAAGCGGCAGCGGAGGCCACAACCTGACGCGCCGCAGCACCGTCAGTCTGCTGGACACATACCAGCGATGCGGGCTTAAGCGGAAAAGTGAGGAGCTGGACAACAACAACGGCAGCGGAAGCAGCGTGCACGTGGTTGAGGAGCAGCAACTGCCCGCACCCATGATCCAGAACAACGCGCAGAGCGGGGCCACCGTCGCGACGGCGACCGCCTCCACCACGGCGACGTCCAAGAACAGCGGCGCCAACAGCGAGGGCGACTACCAGCTCTTGCAGCACGAGGTGCTTTGCTCCATGACCAACACCTACGAGGTGCTGGAGTTCCTGGGTCGGGGGACGTTCGGGCAGGTGGTGAAGTGCTGGAAGCGCGGCACCAGTGAGATCGTGGCCATCAAGATCCTCAAGAACCACCCTTCGTACGCGCGGCAGGGCCAGATCGAAGTGAGCATACTTGCGCGGCTGAGCACGGAGAGCGCGGACGACTACAACTTCGTTCGAGCGTACGAGTGCTTCCAGCACAAGAACCACACGTGCCTGGTCTTTGAGATGTTGGAGCAGAATCTGTACGACTTCCTCAAGCAGAACAAGTTCAGCCCATTGCCGCTCAAGTACATCCGACCCATCCTGCAGCAGGTGGCCACTGCCCTCATGAAGCTCAAGAGCCTCGGACTGATCCACGCCGACTTGAAGCCTGAGAACATCATGCTCGTTGACCCAGCCCGCCAACCCTACAGGGTCAAGGTCATCGACTTCGGATCAGCTAGTCACGTCTCCAAAGCGGTGTGCTCTACCTACCTGCAGTCCAGATACTACAGGTAAGGTGTAAATGTTGTCACACCCTTTGTTGGAATTGCTCCTCTTCAGATGTTCACTGTTAGTTTTATAAAAGGTTACTCTGGCTACCTCAAGATAGTATGATATATTAATTGCTTCTGCTATCTTGGAATTGTTCTTGGACCTGTATGTAGGGGGCAGGGGGGGTCGTGACCTAATGGTTAGAGAGTCTGGCTTGTAACCTGAAGGTTGCAAGTTCAAGTCTCAAGTCCGGCAGGGGTTGAGGGAGCATATGAATACCGCTCACTTCCACCTTCAATAACAGGATTAAGGTGAGACCCTTGAGCAAGGCACCCACCCCGGCTTGTAACCCGAAGGTTGCGGGTTCGAGTCTCAAGTCCGGCAGGGATTGTCGGTGGAGGGAGTATATGACCAGTGCTCTCTTCCATCTTTAATAGACCCTTGAGCAAGGCACCGAACCCCCCCAACTGCTCCCCAGGGACCACAGCATTATGGCTGTCCACTGCCTCGGGTGTGTGTTCACTACTGTGTAAAATGCAGAGTACAAATTTCGAGTATGGGTCACCGTACTTGGCCACTTGTCCAATTAGTCCTTTGGACTTGTTTTCTAGTAAAACAATAACAACTTACTTGAGAAGCAACACTACATAAGGTATTAAGACTTGTTTTGTATCCTGAGTATTAGCATATGTTGTCTTACTCCACTTTTCACTTGTTTTTAACTGGTTTATACTTTAAAAACACCTTTATGAAAAGATTTATTTTTTATAATACCTTATGTAGTGTTACTTGTCAAATATCTTGTCTTCAGTCGAAAAGAAATTACTTTTTTTGAGGAAAACATTCCAGGGTTTATAGTGGACTTCAGTGGGAGACAATGAGTTGAAGGTCCAAATTGCAGCTTCAATGGGCTCTACACGATCCCAGCCGACGAATAAGGAGCTTATCTAACAAAACGATTGGTCAATTTCTAAAAAAATTTTACAAATGTATATACTTTTTAACCACAAATGCTTGTCTTGCACCAGATTGACTTCATGTAATCACATTGGAAAGGTCACACATGACAAAGGTCGAAGTACAGACTTAAGTGTTTACAAAGCAAACGAGTAAAGAAAGTCAAACGCCATTTACAAAAAAAGGCAAAACAACAATGTTGGTCAATTTTGAAGTTGGAGGAGAAAATATTTTTTTTTTCACCCTACCCAACCTTTTTTATCCAAAGTACACAGATGAAGAACTAACCACGTGTGACATTTCCAACGTGATTACTTTATGGACCTGCATTGCAGAGCTAGTGCAAGATGAGCATTTGTGGTTAAAAAGTATATACATTTGAATCTGCATTTAAACTACAATTTGGACCTTCAACCCGTTGGTCCCCATTCCAGGAAAAATCCTGTAATGTGTTCCTCAAAAACCTTAATTTAGTAATTTTGGTGAGTAATTCATCAGGAAATTTTTATTCTGTGACTGCTGTGTAGGATGTACTCTACTTATTTAGCAACACCAGGGTAAATTATTTTCACAGTTGTTGTAAAGTTTAACCCGAAGAACAACTTCTTTGGTATCACTCAGAGTGTCTCGTCTTGCAGTTTTCCACCATGTTTATATTTACTTTGTAAAATCTGCAGGGTCCCATGGCCTTCTGGGATACCAACCAAGTCTGCTTGTAAAAGTACTAAATATTCAGACATCTTACACCTTTGACGTGCTGCTGTTTGCATACTGTGTAGTAGGGAAGTGCACATATTGTGTTGTTGTGCATGTTAAAAATCCCCTGAACTTCCTCAACACGTGCGTTTAGAGGGAGTCATAAAATTCAATGGCTTTCTGAGAACTTTCTTCCTTATCTTATTTAATGTGATAAAACACATGTTGAGTTCTGCTTTGAAGATTAAAATAGTACTTTTACTGTTTTTTTACAGCATGATAGGCTATAGCTTCACGGTGGCAGTACCTGGGAGATATTTGCAGCTATTTTTATTATTCTTTTTCCCCCTTCCATACTTTCCTCCTTTAGAGTTCCAAGTACAAAAGCAATAAATTGTGCTTTTAAAAACCAGCATACAGAAATGCAACATCAAGTTGACTGTAAACAGGGGGTCAGTTTCATTTCGGTTCACTTCCCTCCTCCCAACCCGAATCCAACGCTCATCGCTACTTACCATCTCCCTAGGGATGAAGATACGGGGTCACTGTCAGTTCCCCGGCAATACTTCCCTGTAATCCACACCAGAGTGCCAACATTAGAAACAGATGCCTCACTTGAAAGCTGCTTATTTTTTTTTCCAGTCAACTCTTTCATTTACCTATAGCCGTGTTTGGGTTTCAAGAGCCAGATTGGGTGTAGACTTAGACCTGGTTCACACAGAAGCTTGCTCTGTTGGGTTGCCTTGGGTAGGCTAGGTGTATGACCACACAGCCACCCCGAAAAAAATCAAACACAGGGGAATGAGTCAGTCCAAGTGCTGCCAGATGTGTTACGTTCAGGATGCCACCGGCATCGTTACTAAATGAGGGCAGATAGGCTATCGTTTGAGTTTTGCGAACCAGTTGCAACCAGCCACTTGGTCATGTTTGGGAAATTGCTGAAGTGAGAGGAAACTATCAAGAAGTGTGCTGATGTAATCGGTTTATATGTAGGGAAAGATCAAAATAGACTGAAAACTGCATGATTTTTGGCTCAAGGTCACTGTAAATGACTATTTAATTAAAGTTCTGTCCCAGTTTGGTGGAGAAGATTTGCAGCAGGATGTACAAATAATAAGTTCCTGCAAACTCTTGCAAACTCCTTGGATCCTCAACAACGGTGAAAGTACATCTTTTGAAGTAAAAGCAAGTGTATTTTACCTGCCCATGTGTTTTAATTGAGCGTGTGTCAGTATTTTGTACCTGAATTAGGATGGAGGAGATGAGTCAAGTGCAAAAAGTGGTACAGGAGCTGCTGTTACTCTGAGTTTTGTGTCCTTTTTCTTGTGGGAATCCACAAAGAAGAAGATCCCCTAATTTCCTCCCAGCTGCAACGAAGAAGGGAAAAAAGCTGACAATGAACAGAATCACATCAGCCGTCAGTCTTGTGCATCTGGAGCGAGAGAGTGCAGGAGAGACAGAATAAGACCTAGCGAGCACTATTACTATTGTGCATATTTAATGTTAGGGATTTGTTCAAATCCTTAAACCTATAATTTGGTGCAGAACTCATGCTGAACCATTTTATTTGATACGCTTGATATGATATGATTTCTAAATGATTGCACACTGCAAAAAAATCCTGGTATTTATGCCTTATTTGTCAGTTAGATTGAAAATGAATTTAAAAATATAGATAAATTTACTTTAGAAGCACTGCATAACATACTAAGACTTATTTTAGAGAATGCATTTCATCTTATTGCACTGACAGATGTTATGCAGTAGTTTGAAGTAAAATCTGCCAGTGCAATGAGACAAAAAGCAGTCTGTGAAAATGAGTCTTAATATCTTCTGCAGCGTTGCTTCTTAAGTACATTATCCTGTTTTAAGGCTAATTATATATTTTACTGGAGAATCAAGTTTTAAAAAATACTAATTAAAAACTCATTAACTCCTTTTTTTGCATTACATGCTGATGCAACTTCAAATTTACACTGAATGTCATGACTTGTGACATCTACTTGTGCAAGTAAATAATGTGCAATGACTTAAACCATCCTGGCAGTTTAATATCATAATAGTGATTTTTATGCATGGGAAAGCACCAATTCATAAAGCAAAAAAGTTTTGTTTCAGTTATGCATTTAGTTAATGCATACAATATGATTGTTGATGCATTGTGATCTTTATTTATCATTGCATCAATGTGTTGCATTTCTGTACTGAAAGCAACAAGATACCTCAATCAGATATCAGCCCACTGGCTCTCACCTCATTTTTTAGTAACAGGACACACACATAAAAATGTAGCCAGCAGCGCCCCACCTGTAGAGGCCTCCCACAGAGTTCTATAGCCCTGGGAGAGGATCACACTGTTCTTGGAACGCTCTTACTGTTTAATATGGGCTTCTGCTGAAATGAGGGGCTTCGGTCTCTCGTAGGGGAAATCTTATAATGGAAAATGGAGAGAAAGATTGTGGTTTTCTGAAAGGATCATCAGCAGACACTTTTTAAATTGCTGCTGCTAGTGAATCTGCAGTGTGACGAGAATACAATGTTGATCTCCTTTCACACATCATGTTTCTGTGTCTAAAATACTCGCTGCTGGGTTAAAGGTAAAGTGTGTATATGCATTTTTCTGCATTTAAATTAAGGTCTCCTGTTTCAGTTTATGATCTTAGACTAATAAGTATATACTATAGATTTTAAATAAGCCATGTTAAGTTGTATTACATGTGTAAATACTGGCAACAAATTGTTCTTTATAGCTGGATCTATGTATTGGAGTAGTTAGTGATTCGCTGAAGCAAGAACCTTTTGGAGTCAGATCTTTGTTTTGAACTGGTTAAACCATTTTGTGATAAATGATCTGGACTGGTCTAGACTTATTTAACCATAAACCGACTTACTGATCTGAGAACTAACAATTAAATTAAAAAAATATATTTAATGGCTTAATATCTTATATTTCTGTTTTTATATTAAAACCATTTCAAGTTTTATTTTTAATAATTTAAGTACTTAAGTTTTATCTTATTTTAAGTTAGTTGCCAAGACTAGTTTCTATTCATTCTTGTATACATTATTTTATTTTATTAATTATTTTAATTACCAAAATTTTACAAATCTTAATAACACTTTTTTAAGGTGAGTTTGCTAAGGCAAGGGTTTTTTTTTTTTTTTTTTTTTTTATACATTTTTATTCTATTTTATTATTTCATTTAATTTTATATTTTTATTTCATTTAATTTTATTTTACTTTACTTTATTTAGTTTATTTTATTTTAGCTCAACTACCAAAATTTTAATAGTTCTAATAATAACACTGGTTCTAAGGCGTGTTTGCAAAGGCAAGTTTTTATGTTATTTTATTTTATTATTTTTTACTCTTGTATATACATTTTTTCCTTTTTATTTATTTGAAATTTTTTTTTTTTTTTTTTTTTTTTTTTTTGAATTACCAAAATTTTAAGTCTTAATAATAACTGGCAAGTTTGTCAAGGGGAGTTTTTTATTATTATTATTTATTTTATATACATTTTAATTTCTTTTATTATTTTATTTTATTTTGTATTATTTTATTTCTTTATTATTTTACCTTATTTTGTTTTATTTCATTTTATTCTATTTTATTTCAATTACCACTATTTCTTGTAAGTCTTAATAATAACACTGCTTCTAAATAAAGCTGTTCATTGAAATGAACTTTTCAAAATGAATTATTTGTGGAAATGAAATACTACTTTTTTTTTTTTAACACTTTTGACCCATGGTCAACCAATGGCATAATCTGAGGGCAGTGACCTATTTGTCCAACCAATGGAAGATAGAGTGCGTGTTCGGGACCTTTTTAAAAGGTCATTATTTTTTCAATTGCGTTTGGTGATGCAGAAATGACACACTTCACCTTTACTGCATAACAAGGCCGCAAACCTTTTTTTAGAGAGAGAAAGAACAGTAATCACTCTAGCGTCTCTCAATCTGTCTGGATTTATTACATCTGGACTGCTGATGAGAACGACCGAATCAGAAGAGATTAAAACCAGCTTGTTCTACCATTAAACCTCATGAAAAACTTGAGAATTAAGGCTAACCCTTGCACCAAGGTTACCGAACGTTTCTGTCTAAGGCAGAGGGGCTTTCAGCAGAGCTGTTATATAAAGAAATGCTCGCTCATGCATCTTCCATTCTGTTCCCCGCAGTTATTTGTTTTGGCAGTGCTTTTAAATCTGAGGGACAATTACCCGCGACCTTCGATAGGACAGGATGCACAAAATGTTCCCTTTGCATATTTTTAACTAAAGCCCCCATCAACCCTTCCCTCCTCCCATCTTTGCTTCCTAAAAGGCTCCTCTTAAGATGTCATCAGCTGTAAAAGTGATTGTGGAAGGCAGGGAGGACTCTCAGCAGGAAATTTCCAAAGTCTCAGCAGCTTGCCTATGGCTTTGGTGTCATTCTCCAACTGCAAACGCCCCGTGAAAGCTTCCACAAACGGATGTCAGCACTGGCAACGCAGCCCCTATCAGCTGTTCTTCATATCTTTATTGCCGCTGCTCAACACAAACCCACAGTCTGTCGCTTCTGCTGCTATTTGATCCGTCGTAGTGTATTGGATTTAAGAGCTCCTATTATGTAGATGTGTCTAGTTTTCATGTGATTTTATAGATTTTTTCACAGGGGTGAAATGACAGGTAAACAAAGCAATCCTAATTAAGGTAAACATTAGAAAGGCAATTAGCTACATACACTTGGAAAAGCAAACTATGTGACTCATACATTGCATATGTTGCATTAGACATTTACAGCCTTATTAAAGTAGTAAACAGCTTTACGCAGCTTTTAAGTGTGATCTTTGAGTCTGTCTTATTAAAGTCAGTGTGAATTGCTGTTTGCAATGCATTTTATCTGAATAAAGTGATGTATTTCTCAGTTATTCTCAGATATTTAAGAAAGAATATGAATGTTTCTTCCATTCTCGATTTTAATCGATTCTCATTTTTACAAAACGATATTGATTCTTAAATCCAAAGAATCGATTAGTCTAGCCTGTTTTCAGTTAATGAACATTATAGCACGTCTTCCATTCAGTAAATCACAATAAGTTTATGCTTTGTTGCTTTTGATATAAATCAAAGTCTCAGATGTCAAATTCTGTATGTTTTATTACAATATTCAGACAATAAATGCCGTTTTGGCGCTGTTTAATGTGCAGTGAGAGATCGCTGTAGTGCTGTAGTTTCAGTGTGAAATGAACATGAATAAACGTCTAAAGGTATGTTAAAATAGAGTACAACTTAACGAAATCCGTATCCTGTTTCATGTAATCGCTCAATCAGCGTTTCAACCGCGGAAAGACGTCAGTATAACAGCTTGTAAACAATATGTCATGTAACGTCGTAACGTCACGTAACGAAAAATGAACTCTAGAGAGGAGCATTTTGCTAAATATATACACCATGTGACATATTCATAATCATTTTTTACTGTTCTTACGTGTTTGTGTTTGAATCTGTGATGTTATGACAGCCACGATTTAAATGATTATATGTCAGAAAACGTAATTGAGTAGAAATATCGTTATGTAATGGCCAAAATTATTAGAACACTAGTATTTTCACCAGCTAAAAAAGGTTTTTAGTTAGTTATTTCTATCTTTTGCTGTGTAGTGTGTCAGTAGGAAATATCAGTTTACATTTCCAAACATTGTACCATTAACTGTAATTTTTGTTTGCACAAGGAGTCTGACAACATAGAGATCTGATCTCATCATCATCCAGTCTGCCTGGAATGACTTGAAGAAACAAAACAAACTGAAGAACTGAGACAACATCTCCAAGATGCTTCAAGACACCTACCTGCAAAGCTACAGTACTGTTAAAAGTTGTGTAGAAATGCTGTAAAATGAGGACGCTGTCAAAAATAATGTCATAAATAAATTTTCTTTGTCAGTTAACTTCTATTAACTAAATTAAATCAACATTTGATGTGACCATCCCTTGCGTTTAAAGCAGCTTTTGCCCTAGGTGCACTTGCGCATATTTCAGGTAGCTTTGCACGTAGGCTCTTGAAGCATCTTAGAGACATTGCCACCGACTCCTCAGATTCATTTTGCAAACACAAATCTCACTGGATTACAGTTTGGAAAACATTTGTAAACTGATACTTCCTACTGACACATTACAGAAAAAGATAGAAATAACTGACTTAGAACTATTTTTTAGCTGCTGAAAATACTGGTGTTATAATCATTTTGGTCATCACTGTTTGTGTTTGTATGCAGATCAGTCCATTTAACCTTCAGTATTACAGTAATGTACAGTAATGGTACAGTACCATCTGACTCTCGTGTATATTTAACAGCATTAGTTGAGATTTTTTTGCACTGTACCTCATATATATCCAAAATAATCGACACTCTTAAAAATAAATGTGCTTCATGATGCCATAGAAGAACCTTTCTGTCTGAGTGGTTCCATGAACAACCTTTAGCATCTGAAGAACCTTTCTGTTTCACCAAAAAATTCTTCAGATTATAAAAAGGTAAGAAAGGGATGGTTCTTTTAAGACCCTTTGACTGAATGTTTCTTTGTTGAATAAAAAGTTGTTCTTCTATGGCATCGCTCCTTTATTTTTAAGAGTGTATATTTTAGAGCTGAAGATCTTTGCCCGAACCCGATGAATTAAGCTCGGGCTTAATTTATATAATTTTACACGGGCTCGGGCCGGGATCGGGCTTGCGCTCCGGCTTGCCTGGTAAATTAGCTGTCATGTGATGCGTTTCGATTAGCACGAGAAAGATGCGAAAATGGATGCTGAGGAGGTGAAACGGAGGCTTGCCTCTGGTGATTACGTTTTGACAAAATTAGCCAGATCAGTACTATGCATCCCGGCCAGTCACAGCAGCAGTAAAAGGGTGTTCAGTGCTGCTGGACGTACCATCAGTGAGCGCCAAAAACCCATCTTAATTTAGAACTTATCTTAATTTATTTTGTTAAGAAAGAGTCTTTTTTATTGGCGCGTTGGCCTATTTATAGGCTAAGTGTTCGCCTATTTAGAGTGCTAAGATGTTACGATGTTACAGAGGACTTATTATAATTATTAGTTCCAACTTCCAAGTGGCCTATAGCCTACGTTAGTTATTAATAAATTATGTTAAAACATGTATAAATGACTCATTCTTGACAAAAGCCAAAAGAGCTGTGTGCTTGCACACATTTGAATAAAGTCAGGCTGTAAACGGGTTCGGGCTTTTAAAAAGCTGTCAATCAAAATATACTTGTCGGGCTCGGGCTGAATTCTGTCGGGCTCGGGCACTGTCGGGCCTAAGTTTTAAGGCCCAATTACAGCTCTAGTATATTGAATAAAATCAAATTGGAATCAAATCAAATTGCAAGCTTATGAATTAAAATCTAATTGAATCGTGAAACTTGTGTCAAAACCCAACCCTAGCACTTAAAATAGGAAAAAAACAGCCTTTGTTTGTATGGTGTTTGGTGTTTTATTTTTCTCCACCTTTTTCTTCCTGTGAGAGTGGGCGTGGCCATGTGTACATTTTATGGGTGTGGCTTCTGTTCTCATCCACATCCAGCTATTTTTAGCTGTACAAAACTCGTTTTGCTACTTGATATTGCAAATTGGTGTGTCCTACCATAATTTTTTAATGTGTTATCTTAATTCTGAACACACTGGTTTGTAGTGCAAACAGTTTTATCGTTTACTGTACGTTGTTATTCTTCTGTTCTCATCCGTTATTTCCCTGTAGCGGCTAATGAACCCTACCATAATTTTTTAATGTTTATGGGTGTGGCTTCTGTTCTCATCCGCATCCAGCTATTTTTAGCTGTACAAAACTCGTTTTGCTACTTGATATTGCAAACTGGTATGTACTACCATATTATTTTAACATGTTATCTTAATTCTGAACACACTGGTTTGTAGTGCAAACAGTTTTATCGTTTACTGCACGTTGTTATTCTTCTCGTTATTTCCCTATAGTGGCTAATGAACCATAAGTCTCACCCATAGGCTTACTTAGGCATTGAGGACAAAGGTGGGTACTTTTCATGCTCATTAGCTTTGCCAAACCAGCACCTTAGATATATATTTGCACATAGACGTCATTCCATTGGTCTGAGACTGTTCCTAATACTCTGTTTATTCAGGTTACGCCAGCTTAACACCCCTCAAACCTAGTCGTGGTGCGGACTAGCTAATGATGTAACAGGTAAATCTGTCTAGCTTACTGTGGACCAGATAAAGCAGATTACCATCCTGTCCCAGTTGGGCCTTATGTACCCCTTTTATCTTAAATGAAAGTGATGTATATCACGAATGGAATGTTCTCATTTAAGTATGAGGTTTATGTAAAATCGCCACCGTCAGCTGAGTGTTACATGGTTGCGGTTGCAACGAGGAGAACAGATGTGTAGCATATGCTGTCATATTTGCAGCCCGTCTCTCTCGTTTTCCATCCAAACGTCCCGCCCAAGCCCTATCTGTCGTCAGTTCTCAGCACTTTGAAGACCCTGCTGGGTTCGGCAGTGTGAGTCATAGCGGGTAGAGGTCACCAAGGAAGAGACAGCATGGCCACTCGGTGTGTCAGTCAATACTCTCCAGACGTCAGAGCCTTAATATAGGAGGGCTTGAGGGGGAAGAGAGCATGCTTTGCACATTTTTCTTCGATAGGCAGAAATTTAGCCCAAAGATGCACGGGATCCGGAGCTCATGACCTTGCTTTCTTTAGAACGTCCAACGCGCTAATGGCCCGAGCTCGTAACCTGAGGGATCTCATCCAAGAATCTATTTATTTGGGCACATCGATCATAACAGCACAGCTTGAATGTGCCATAATGCAGGAATCAGCTAGTACGCCTTTTACTGTCCGCTCTTAAAGCGCTGCATTGTGCAGAATGCAATGTGACCTCTTCTCAAGCTGTAATGCGAATGATTTGGCCTTGAGACATAGCATTTGGTGTCCTTCACATGGCTAGATTCACAAAACATTCAGTTATATTTTATTAAAGTTATTTTAAAATAGCTGCTTATTTTATAAATTAAAGCTTTTATGTGTACTGCATTATAAAAGTATTTTTATGCCTTGTTATGCACCGTATAACGCGTTGTATAGCCTCATGAATAATTGTAACCTCAGTTATAATACATTATAATACTTATCTATTCATTGAACACACTTTTAGAAAGTATAATGCATTTAAACACATGACAAACAACCATTTTTATTTTTATTTATTTGCATTAACTTTGGTTACAATTACTTATGAAAAGATATACTACATTATAACATCTTACATAAGGGTTTTAAGTAAAATGTTAAGATTATAGAAATAAAAATGTTGATAATATTGTTTAAAAAAAATTCTAGAGGAATTAAAAATGTTAAAAATTCATTGTAAATAACATGTTAAAGTTAGCATAGCATCATATTTGTCTTAAATACTAGGTCATTTTAATGAATTTATTGGTTTATTTAAAATATTAGGCATTACAACACAAGTGACATTATGTATAATACATACAAATACGTAATACAGTATGTATAATTAATATTTCGCTTTAATTATCTATCATGCTTGTACACTACTGTTAAATTTTTTAATTAATAAAATTATAATATTTTTGACAGAAGTCTCTTAAGCTCACCAGAGCTGCTTTTAATAAAATAAAATAAAATAAATAAAACAGCAGAGAATAAAATAACAGAGAATAAAATAAACTAAAATAACAGAGAACAAAATAAACTAAAATAACAGAGAATAACACAATAAAGTAAAATGTTAAGAGAATAAAATAAAATAAAATAATATAAAATAAAATAGAATAAAATAGCAGAGAATAAAATAAAATAGCGGAGAATAAAATAAAATAAAATAGCAGAGAATAAAATAAAATAAAATAGCAGAGAATAAAATAACACAATTAAATAACAGAGAATAAAATAAAATAAAACAGAAAATAAAATAAAACAATGAAATAAAATAAAATAAAATAGAGAGTAAAATAAAATGAAATAAAATAGAGAGAAAAAATAAAATTAAATAAAACAGAGAATAAAATAAAATAACAAAGAATAAAATGGAAAATAAACAAATAAAATGACAGAAAATGAAATACTAAAAAAATTACAGAAAATAAAGTAAAAAATCAAACAATCAAAAAAAAAATTGATTTTACTGGTTTTGAGTCTAATGGTAAAGCTGACTTCAGCAGCCCCATTACTATAGTCTTCAGTGTCACATGATTCTTCAGAAATAATTCTATAATGCTAATTTGGTTTAATTTCTTGACATTTCTTCTTATTTTCAGTCTTGAAAACAGTTGTGCTGCTTAATATTTTTGTGGAAACCATGCTACTTTTTTCAGGGTTTTTTAATAAAATAAAAAAGAACAGCATTTATTGGAAAGGGAAACCTTTTTTACCCCTATAAATGTCTTTACCGTCTCTTTTGATTAATAAAAAAAAAAAAAATTCTAAGCTAGCAACCACACAGAACATGGCGGTGAGATTAGCGGCGACCCCTCACAGCGCCACCAAAAAAAGCAGACGAACCTGTATTATCAATGTGTTCATCTAAAGAACATCACGGGGAACATGATTCCTTTCTGGCACAAAACAATACGCCTCAGTGTGAGCAGTCAGAACCTGCCTATCTTGTGTTTATAAATGAACTACCGTTCCAGGACATTTGCGGTGGCTCCGTGGCAGGCATTAAGAAGCACTTTAATGAATGAGGTTGCCACTAGTTACTGTTCTCTCAAGCGTATGTAAGGCATCTTTTTATTCCGACGCCACCGAGCAGTGGGATTCGCTTACACAGAGCCTTGAATATGAGTTAGGCTGGCCTGTAGCAAGCAAACTCGAGCTGTTTACCCATAATGCAACAAAAACAGGCAACAGACATCACTGGGGTCTTTGATATCCTTTCCACAAGAGAATAAGGGTTTGTTTGTACTGCTCAGATAGAAGCTAATATAATAACGCTCAGGAGGTACAACACTTCTTTGACAAATGTCAACCGTGACATTTTCTTTGTTATTAAGATTACATTTTCCAGGGTTTTTCTCTTCGATGGACATCGAAGCGCACTGCACTGATGAAAGAATGCTATTTTTTCTTTCTTCGGACCTCTTAAGAATTACTTTTATGAGACATTCAACCTTTTGTGAAGATGAGTGACAGAAACGTAATAACCAGGCGCTCGTTTCATTTGCCTGTGGGCTACCCGCTTCATAGCGTCTTACTTTCTTCTCAGCGGAGCAAGAGACAAGTAGCTAATTAACTCCTGCTGCTTGAGCATCTTAACACCTAGCCAAGTGCTCAGAGTCATTTTAGCCAGTTACAATAACCTTTACATATCATTTTTGACAGATATTGACACCTTTAGTCTATTTTGAGAACTATTTTGTGGTCGTTTTAACCAGAGTAACTTTAAAGATTTATTTTCCGATGCTGATTTAGCATTGCAGCTCGCAGGATAGAAGAGCTAAAGGCACACCTTAAGGAAAATCTGCTTTTTAGTACTCTCATAAGCTGGTGTGTGATCTTTTTTTTTATTAAACTTTGATGCAACACATTTTGTGGGACAAAACAAAAATCAAAAGATGTGGTTTGAAAATGTATTAATGTGTAATGTGATGAGGGAAGCCTTTCACACCACACTCTGGTTAAAAGCAAAAAAAGCCTTCATTAATGATGCAAATACTTTAGCTAAAGTGATGTTTTGTGTAATACTTGTACAAAACAATTACTTTTGAAAACGTTTAGCTATTTTCTGTTTATTTTGATGAAATCTTTTAATTTACTTTATTTAATAAATGCACTGTTATTGAAATATGTTCAGTTTAAAAATGCAGATATTTTAAACTGAAAAAAAAAAACATTGTGAAAGCTGTTTTCTGTAATATTTAATCACTTTACAGTACAGTACATCAAGTACAGTGTATACAGTACACTGAAAAAGTTGGTGTTGAAAAATACAGAAATATTTTTTTTTTTCAGTTCACTTTTGAAAACATTTTACCATATTATGCTTATTTTGATAGAATCATTTAATTAACTTTTTTTAATAAATACACTGTCATTAAAATATGTTTGGATTAAAAAACCCAACAATTAAAAAAATAATAATAATGAAAGCTTTTTACACTGGTTGATGGAGATCCCATAACATTTAATATGACTTTACAGTAGGAACATAACACTTACTTTATTCAATAAATATACTGTCATTGAAATATGTTCAGTTTAAAAATACAGACAATTTTAATTAAATAAACATTATGAAAGCTTCTTACACTGGTTGATGGAGATCCCATATTATTTTAATGACTTTACAGTAGGAACATAAAGTATAATACAATATATACACTGAAAAAGTTGGTGTGGTAACTATTTTCACTCAGAAATTGCTTGTTAATTTCAAATTAATTACAAAGAAATAGCAACAAATTGAAGTAGAAATACAGAAATATAATTTATTTTCTTTCTTTTTTCAATATTTCCACTTTTGAAAATATTTTATTATTGCCTGCTTATTTTGATAAAATCATTAAATTTACTTTATTCAATAAATACACTGTCATTGAAATATTTTCACTCAGAAATTGCTTGTTGATTTCAAATTAATTACAAAGAAATAGCAACAAATCGAAGTAGAAACACAGATATAATTTCTTTTTTTAATATATCCAGTTTTGAAAACATTTTACTATATTTTGCTTATTTTGATAAAATACACTGTCATTGAAATATGTTCAGTTTAAACATACAGACCATTTTAATTCTTCTTACACTGGTCAGTGGAGATCCTATAATATTTTAATATGGCTTTACAGTAGAAACATTAAGTATAATTCAGTGTATACTGAAACAGTTGGTGTAGAAACTATTTTCACTCAGGAATTGCTAGCAAATTTTAAATTAGTTACAAATAAATAGTAATATATTGAATTGGAAATACTGGAAAAAAAAAAACAAATACCATACTTTTACATATTCTTCAGTTGGTAAAAAAACGACCTCAAACAAAACTGAAAATCATTAAAGCCTTTGTTTCAAAATATATTTGATCAGCCACAGTGCACAGTGAAACATGGATGTTTAAAAAAAAGTGCTAAAACTAAGATCAAATGCTCCTTTTGCCTCAATGTACCTTACATTTAGTGTTTCATAAAATTTGCAAGCTGTGATTTTTCCTTGCCCATTTTTATGCCTTTAGTCAAGGCGTTTCCATCCGCTGTCACTTACGAGACTTTTAGCAGCGGGTAGCACACTGTACTGCAGCCTTCCACTCTTTTATTACTCCATGTTGAGTATAGCATGGTTTAGTGACATCTAGCCTGTATTCTTCCAAGCCTAAATAAACCATATGCCTTTGCAAGTGTAAAGTTTGCACTCACAGGCTTATAAACCTTTCCATTTTCTGATCTAGTATTTAAAGATCCTGAACTCCATGTCCATTCCTGGTTTATGAGAATTACTATGTAGTTGAATGGATCAGTGCACTTGGTTAAGCATTCCAGTACTCCACTATGTTAATGATATAATGATGGTATTGCCTTATATTATCAGCTGTAATTGCATGTTTCCTGTGCTTGGGTTGCCACAGAAACAAGTAAAGTTTGGAGGGTCAGTGTCCAGCTTTGCTATGGTGAGGTTTGGGCCGGGGCCATTCAGGGCCGGTTTATGGGCATTATGGGTTTTGTGAACGTAAGTGGCCCCACTCCTCCTCTCCGCTCTTTTCCAGCCTGCTCACAGCAAATGTCTGGCTTTCATGCAGCCATGCGATTTCCCATGAACTGCACTGAACGAAACAGATGCATTTGTTTTCTCAATTGGAAGAATTTGCTAATACGCGTACGAGGGTAAATAGTTTGCCTAATTTACGCCAGGCCGGACCCAGCTTGTCCTGCCAGCTGAGGCCTTTTTTAAGCCCACTGCAGTGCCCTGCTTTCTCTTATTCTGTCTCTGCGCTGTTTTATACGGTTCTGTTCCATTCCATTCAGTTCTTTCACATTGTGCTCTGCGTGGTTTGCTGTAATCAATGCTGTTATTCACTGGTCTCTCCTGTTCTACTCTCTTCTCACTACATTTCTCACCATTCATCATTGACAGAGCTGTTGTTTAGTTGTATGTTATCAAACAATACAGTTTTCATAGGCTGCAGTGAATGGCTGGGTAAAAATATCAGTTGTTCGATTTGAATCAATTTTCATTTTTATAAAACAATATTGATTCTTAAGTCCCAAGAATCGATTAGTCTAGTCTGTTTTCAGTTAATGAATGGAACATTTTAGCGCATGTCCTATTCAATAAATCGTAATAAGCTTTGTGCTTTGTTACTTTTGATATGAAACAAGGTCTCAGATTTCAAATTCTGTCCATTTTATTGCAGTATTCAAACTAAAAAAGTATGTTAAAAGAAAGTGTACAACTTACCGAAATCCGTTTTTGTCGCTCAATTATTGTTTCAAACCACGGAAAGATGTTAACATAACAGCTTGTAAACAATATGTCACAGTCACATTTACCTTAGAAAAAACATTTGGTGACCATAAACTCTACAAAAATTAGCTCTAGAGAGAATTTTGCTGAATATATGCACCATATAGCATTCATTGTTTTTTAATGTTCTTCAGTGTTTAGTTTGTTTGAATAAAACTGTCAAGTTTTTATGACACCATTTAAATGAATTGCAGTAGAAATATAATTATGTAATTGTAAGTTTATTGTTATTGAGTGTAGTTTAAGCATTTGAATACAAATCAGTTAATTTTAACCTTTAATATTATAGAAATTAAGTACCAACTGACTCTCATGTTTATTTTACAGTATTAGTAGATTTTTTTTTTTGACTTTAGAAAATTTGGCATGTGCTGTACTTGATATATATCCAAAATAATTGATATTAAATTCAATCAAATTGCAAGAACTGAATCGAATCGTAAAATTTGTGTCAAAACCCAGCTATACTGCAGTGCATTTGGTACATTGTTTTGTTTTTGTAAAATAAATTAATCACAAATTTGGTGACAAAGAGCCAATCGAGTTTATTGATGATAAGGAAAATGAGATGAAACTTAACAACTATAATAATAATGTACATAAATTCAAAACAACGTATTTTTGACCAAAATATGACTTGAAATCATACTGAAAGACATCAACAACATACCACAAAGTTTTGTAGAGGATGATTTGTTTTACTAAATGATTATCTAAACACTATATATAGATACATTTTTGCACATTTTTGTCAACTAAAATTGTATTTTCTGTCTTAATTGTGTCTAATTTAATTTGTATTAAATTTAACACTCTAAAACAATTAACCCTGAGTGTTCCTTTGAAAATATCAAGTGTGAGATTCCACAAACTTAATTTAGTAAAATGCAGAGCTGTCAAATCTTTCTTGAGCTGAGGTTAATAAATAATGAAAGATGATTAAACATCTTTATGGTGCTGAACTCTATCAGTGTATCAAGTTCCAGCGGTTTGGGCCTGAGGTGTAATTTGTTTGGAAAAATAATTTCTCATGTATCGAATCCTTGTTAATTATTAAAGGGGGTTAGCATTCTAAATGTACCGTGTGCAGTGAGGTTGATCTGGAATGGTTCCTTATCTTTGAATGGACCGTTTATGGAGGCCAGGCATGCATTTGAGCTTGTTAAAACAGGGCACAGGTTTAACTTTAAACGACCATGTTAAGTTTCCACACTGGATGTATGTATAACATAATTTTTTTCTTTGTATAAAAGGTTAATTCCTGGCCAAACGGTTTAAACTTTTGTTTTTCCACAGAGAACATTGTATTACTACTAACGCCGTGTTACTGCAGAGAACATTGCTTTTAGAGCCACCGAGAGCTGAGAATTGAATTCAGGTGTGTTTAGAGAAAAGTCAAGACTTAAATAAAGTTGGTCAATTGTGTGTGTGTGTTTTTTTTTTTTTTTTTTTGTTTTTGTTTTTGTTTTTTTTTTGCGGGAAACTGTCTGTAGATGTTGGCAGGAAGCTTTATGTGCTTAATTTGATTCAGAAACGGGCTGCACTGGATGATATTGTCTTGTTTAAGCTCAGCTGACTGTCCTGTGAATGCACTGGAAACACTGACATGCTGAGACTGGTTATCAATGACAGGAGAACATTGCGTCCCTCTCTGATGTCATCATCCAAGCTTCACAACACAATATTACCCTCATTAGGCTTAGAGAAGGGTGGCACAGGGATTGGAAGGACTTCACACGCACACAGATACTCTTTAATTAGCTCCTGTTTAGTATGTCTATCAGCAGACAGATGGCACTTGTTGAGACTGAGTCATTATGTTGCAATGCCCTGGTCAAAATGCGTAATGGCCAAATTTCTGAAATATTTGTATTGATCTGCAAAGGGTATGATTGAAACTTAGATATGTAGTTTCAAGGATGTGACCAAATATTGAAGATTTTGGGAGATGAAAGGCAAAATATTTAGAATGAGTCATGAAAACCAGCTGATC